>NW_024395977.1:17753036-18016942 GCF_016617805.1 Bactrocera tryoni
AACAGTTTCGAAGTTCTTTGGACAAAATAAGGCATATTTTAAGCTTTGTTCTAAAATTTAAACTGCTGATATGATTCCAGCTGAATGAGTAGCTGAAACCAAAAAATCTAAAAGGTTATTACAGTTGAAGGTATGAGTAGCTGAAACCAAAAAATCTAAAAGGTTATTACAGTTGAAGGTATTATACCATGACCTACGATTTTTGAAAAATATCAAAATTTAATGCCAAATTGATCATTTTCAACCAATAAAAAAGATCGTAGGTCAGATTGTAAGTATATTCAAGAATATCCATATTCAATTTGATCGGTCGATTGTCGATCGGTCAATTTCTCCTTGAGTTATGATGTCAGAAGTTTTGAAAAATGTCGTTTCGAGAAAATTGCGGTTAAGGTTTCAACCAACGAGCGGTCGCTCTTTACAACTCTACCATTCAAAAACTATTAAAGAAACGGCATTGCTGATTTCAAAGGATATTTGTGACAATATAAAGTATCGAAAAAGAGGAAAAACACCGATTTTTTGAAAATGACACACTAGTATAGCCCATTAAAGTTAACATCCAAGACTACGAAAAATAGGAAAGTCGTACAGATTCGATAGGGAATTTTACAAATTACTGAGAATCTTTAAAAACAAAGTAAGAAACAACAAATTTTGATTTCTATATTACCAATTAAGCTAGTAAACTCCACTGGTTTATTACCAATTCTTTCGGGACAACAAAACAAAAAGTATAATCTAAAATGGTCCCACTGGACATCGAATCATTGTCACACCTTAAATTTTGTGTAGTTTGACGGAGCAATATTTTTAAAATTCTTTAAACTGTTTTATTCTTTACGGCTGAGAGCGAAAAATTTAGAGACGTTGTGGCAGAGACTTAGTTCATTGGCGGCATGTCGAGAGAGATGTAAGTGTGGTTTTGTAATGTGTTATCACATGTGCGGCATAAATGCAGCTCCTTTTCGCTTGCCTTGAAATCGACGAAGAGATGTTGAGTGTCGATTCTCTTTTCACGGGTCTTTTCCAAGATTTGGCGCATGGTGAATATCTGGTCAGTTGTTTATTTTCCAGGTCTAAAGCCTCACTGATAAGGTCAAATCTGTTTTTTGACGGTGAGCTCTAATCTTTCATACAATAAACGATGTTAAGGAGACTTATCCCACGGTAGTTGGAGCAGATTGTGGATCTCGCTTTTTGTGAATTGGTCTGATCACACTTAAATTTCAATCGCGCATGCTTTCGTCTGACCATATTTTACAAAGAAGCTGATGCATGCTCCTTATCAGTTCTTCGCCACCGTGTTTGAATAGCTCGGAGGGCAATCTACCGGCCCCTGCCGCTTTGTTGTTCTTCAGAGGAGTAATTGCTGTTCGAACTTCTTCATGGTCGGGCAATGTCTGCTTCATCTTCATCGATTGGGGAATCGGGTTCGCCTTCTCCTGGCGTCGTACCAGCTAGTCTTTTGCATTTTCCGAAAACCAATGGTTTCGGTTGCAGTCGTACGTAAGGAGCTTGAAATGCCGGCCCACAGTTCCCTTATACCAAGTTGTTGACGAGTGCTTTCAGAGAGCAGGAGTGGAATGTGAGTAAAAATCGTTCGGCTGTCTGTTGCGATTGCAGCTTCTCGATTTCGAGCCTTCCTTGCGTGTGGTGACATGCGTTTTTTGCTGCACAGAGGCGGTTGCGAGTCTTGGCTGCAACAAGATAGTGGTCCGAGTCGAAGTTAGGACCTTGGAGCGACCTCTCGTGTAAAACACTGGAGACGTATCTTCGGTCTATTGCAACATGATCGATCTGGCCTCAACTCATTTGAGGATATTTCCTTGTGGAGGTTGATTTCACCGACTGTTGTGCCAAAGATACCTTCTTTGCCCACCCTGGCGTTAAAGTTGCCAAGCACGATTTCGACATCGTGTCGGGGGCACTTTTCATAGGTGCGCTCCAAGCGCTCATAGAAGGCGTCTTTGGTCGCATTGTCTCTTCCGTAGGGGCGTGGGCGCAAATTGGCGATATGTTGAAGAACCTCGCTTTGATGCGGATTGTGAAATAATGAAATTAATGTGCGATAATGAAAAACCCGAGACGTGGGCATAGCTGCTCTAAAATTCAAATTATTTTAAACTCAAAATTATGAAATGATATCTTTACCACAAATTTTTACATATTATATTAATATTATATGTTTGTACTTATTAGGCCATTTAATTGCTTTTTATATCAGCCATGAGCACTGAGGCCCGTGGGGTTTCGGTATATGGGGGTTTCAACAATTATGATCCGATCGTTACCAATTTTAGACTTGTGATAGCATATCATTAATTTACTGTTTGTGAAAAGTTGTATTCCAATATATCTTAAGGTGTTTGATGTATATACGGTGAAGTGTCTTTAATTTTAAAATCAGTCAAGCAGGTATGGAATTTTACCTGAAGGTGGTCAGTGCCAGGGCCATAGCCCGATTTTGATACCTGCTCTCATGTTAACTTTCATGTCATCCTCGGTGTAAAATGTAATGCTTCTGTATAAATTATTTAGTGAGCTATCGCGCTTTTAGAAATTTTCCACATAACCGTTATATGTGCGCGTGGTTTTTATCCATTTGCACAGTGCCGGATGGTTTGGAAGATATGTATACGTATATTAAACCTATCAAATTAGTATTTAGTTGCGTGACTTTTAGGTTTTAGTATAGCAGCACAGCGTGGTGGCATTGAGTCAACAAGTTTTTGGCATCTTTGGATGGAAATTGTCGATTTGACTCGGGTTACTGGCTCCTTGACATCAGTCCACAAATTTTCTATGGGGTTGATGTCAGTGGACTGTAGCGGTCATTCCATTACCTTGTCATTCGTTTTCTCAAACCACCTTTTAGCAACTTTACTTGTGTGCTTGGGATCGTTGTCCTGCTGGAACGTCCAAGCAAGTGGACTTTCTTCACTGGCATACAACAGCATGGTTTTCTGGAGTTTTTCGACACACGGATTATCAGACATGTTTTCCTCAGACCTGTGTAACACTGAGTAGTAATAGTACTAGTACGTACTTAAATACTTTAATTTTTATCTTGAAGTAATTAGTATGTACTAACTTGTACTTTAAGAATTTTCAAGTACAAGTATAAGTACAAGTACCAGTAATTGAAAAATACTCGAAATTTTAACAAATATTTGAAAGTATTTGAAAAGAATTGACAAATATACTTGAATATATTTTCAATTCTTTTCAAGTACTTTCAATTACTTACAATTTTGAAACCAATATTTAAAAGAAATAACACAAATAAATGACATTTTTATATTTCTTACATATTGTTCATTATTTTTATTTAACAATATGCAATTCATTGTTCAAATTTAAAAATAAATATTGAATAAGCACTTCAAATTAAACACAAATGAATAATTCAATTTCATTTACAACAAAAATAAACAATAATTCAACATAAAAAAATATATAAAGTAACAGTAATTCACCAAAAAACACTCATAACCACTTGGAATTTGCTTTCATTAGAACAAACTTTTCAAAAGAAAAGTCTGTCAAATTTTGTCGAACACGTCCTGTAAGGTTCGATTTCCGGGACTACCCGTCTGTAATAACATCAATTGTTTTTTATTATGTTATTAAAGAAACCAATATATAGTGAACACCCTATATAGTGAACGCCTCGATATAGTGAAAATCTTAATTTTTACATACTGTACTCTAAATAGTAAACAATCGAAAACAGGTCTTGCAATAATTAGTTCACTATATCCGGACACGACTGTATATCTAAGTGTAAATACCTTCAGAAATCGGTACTCTTCGTGTATTTCGCGATGACGAACTCGTAAATGCTTTACGAAATTGGAGGTAACTTCTCTGGATCCCTTTATGACGAGACCACATTCAACACACTTCGCGGATAAGTTGACTTTATCCAGACCGACCGTCTGCAATGAAGACAAATATTTAGAAAAAATATCATAAAGCTATTTACTTTCTTACATAACATATTTAACTTTGTTAATGCTTCCAAATATTTCTACATTCTCTATCTACCTATCTACATACAGTGCCGGAAAAAAATTATAAAAAATCAGCGTAATTTTTCAGAAAATTCAAACTTGCACATTATTATATTTAAATTGAATGGACTAAAAAACTGCATACAACAATTTTTTCTAAAAATTGTAATAAAAAAGTTTGAAATTTTGATGAAACTTTGCAGAATTTTGCTTTATTTTGCACAAAGTTTGCAATTTGGATTCTTATGGTTTTTATTAGCAGTTGAGATGTATTAAAAAAAAATTAATAAACACAAAACAAGCAAATTTAAAATAAAAAAATATTCAAATTTTGTCAAAATGTAGTGTGCCTATACTTTTTTCCGCCACTATATGTACCTGGAAAAACTAACAAAAACACTGAAAACCAAATGCAAAACAATACCAGACATCACAAAACATGTAAACCAACTTCTTCCAAGTCCGAATAAAATTTTGGTCCAAGTATCACAGGAAGAACAGTTGATAGGCGAGTTTTTTTGGATGTTGTTGGTGTTTCTAACGCCAGTCTCTGCTTCCTGGACGGCCTTTCTGGCGAATAGGTTGGGTCGACCGTTTCATCATCAGCAGAAAAATCATTTTCCAAACTTGAAGACATTACTAAATTCTTACAATTATTATCACAATTTCATGAATATTTCAAAAAATATCAGACCTGGACTATGGTTGCGAGAATGTTCGCGTTGTGTATTCGATTTTACTTTCGTTTTCGCAAAAACACGTTTGTTTTGTTATTGTTTTGTTGTCAAAATATAATGCTACGAGTAACAATTACATGTCAAAATTACCACTCTGACATTTACATGCTGGTAAAGACATATAACCGGATTCTGTAACCAGTCTCTAGTCTCTATTTAAGACATTTTGGGGTAAAGTCTCAATTTGAGACTAGTTACTATTCACTAACCAGTCTCTAGCGTTAGTCTCAAAATATTGACTAAAATTTGAGACCTGATAGTTAGCAGGTCACAAATTATTTATTTATTTATTTATTTATAATAATTCATATAACAAAAAGAGTTTTATTATGTAAATACATAAACGCAGCACTGGCTACGAGGCCTTCAGCCGTCTTGTAATTATAACTAGGTGAAAAATTCTATTTGCTAAGGGTTAGTAAAGATGTAAGTTGCTTAAATATATTTTAACAAATCGTTGGTTTTTAAGAATCTATATACAATAATCACGTTTTTTTTCTGAAGGTTCACTTAGTAGTTTTATGAGATCAATGTTGCCAGAGTTGTCGGCTGTTGGGTGAAGCAACGGACAGAGTGTGAGTAAGTGTTTGATAGAAGCGGTGTCATCGCAAAGGGGGCAAATGGATGGGCTTTTACCCGATAGTAAGTGGGCGTGTGTTATGATAGTGTGTCCAATCCTTAATCAGTAGTATATGTCTTCATTGCGCTAGTTGGAACTGTTGACGAGTAGATTATACGATTTCTGGCTGGGTTTATGACCGCGTAGTGATGTTTAAATGTTTTCCATTCGCTTGCGTTTTTTTGATGCCTTTTGTGCTTAATAAGGTTAAGAATGTCTTACTTGGATGAGAGGTAGTATGTTAAGGCAGGAGTCCTGGCTACATTTTTCGCAGCGAGGTCTGCAAAGTGGTTGCCTGTAATACCAGCATGGCCAGGGATCCACATTACTTGGATTTTCTGAGGGGCACCAATGACCGCGTCCCTGATAACTTCTATTATGGGATTGCGATTGGAAGGAGACGTTATTGCAGACATACACGATTTGCTGTCTGTACAGATGAGGAACTTTCCTTTAGTCTTTTTTGCGTAATTAACTGCATGAAGGATAGCAGATCCTTCAGCGGTAAATACAGAGCTCGTTGAGGGAGGAAGCCAATTGCAAATAATTTCTCCTGTGGCAGTGACAACTGCTAACGAAGTGGAATCGATGGACTTGGAGCAATCCGTAAACAATAACTTCCAGCCATTATTTGTGTAATTAGATTCCAGTTCAGCAAACTTTTGTTGAAAGGCTTCGTTTGGTGTGTTTTGCTTGGACAAAAACATAAGCTTATTCTGTAGTATTTTATCATTGATCAGACAGGGAGGATGTCGAGTGGTGAATTTGCGTGTTGCGTTACGTAAAATATTATTTTCTGCAGCGAAACTTAAGCATCTCGAAATAGCCGATTGTATTCTTGGAATTTTTCTTTTTTTCGTGGCATGGGTGTTAGTTGTATTTAGTAATGGGTTGGTGTTCTCAGCCGTTTTCGCAGAATTTGAAGCGAAGAATCTATAATTTTATTTTGAATAGTTGGTAAACCAGATTCAGCCATTATCGTTTTTATTGGCGAGGTTGGAAAGGCCCGGAGACTTCGCCGTATTGCACAATGGTAAGGTGCATTTAAAAGGTTGATACTGCTTTTGGAGCAATTGCCATAGATGGGGAGCCCATAATCTATTTTTGAAGTTAGCAAAGCTCTGACAACATTGACTAGTGTGTTCGGATGAATAAATGAATGCTTAGATGAGAGATATTTAACAATATTTAATCGTGACATTAACGAGTTTCTGACATATTTACAGTGAGCATTAAAATTATAATTAGAGTCAAAAATTAATCCTAGTATTTTCAGTTGTGTTTTACATTCGATGTTAGTTTGGTTGTGGGTTAGTGAAAACCGTTGCAATTTTGCTTCCTACATACATGAAGGATATGTGCTTTGTCTAAGGAAAGTGAAGCACCAGACTCCAGTGACCAAGTCTCAATTCTGGCGAGTATATTAGTAAATAAGGATTGAGCTAAATTAACGTCAGAGACTTTTGTGTAGATTAGGACATCGTCAGCATAGATCTGGTGCTCAACTCCTATGTAATTTTTTATCATCCTACTAATATCATCGAAAGCAATGATAAAAAGGAGGGCTGAAAGAGGTGAGCCTTGCAGCGTAAATTTCAAGTATTTTTCAATTACTTGTACTTGTACTTGACAATTTTGGGAATGCCAGTACCAGTACCAGTACAATTCCTTTAAAATGTACTTGTTACAAGTCGTACTGGTACTTGATATTACCCAGGTTTGGTTTTCCTTAATCTAATAAATGGGTCCTACACCTTGCCAAGAAAAGCATGCAAAACATAACACTCGCACCTCTATTTTTTACCGTTTTTGTTGTATATTTCGGCTGGTATGCGGTATTGGGGTACATTTTACATATTGACGCGATCATTTTCCGCTATACTTAATAATATTCGATTCGTCCGACCATAAAATGTTTTGCCATTTTGTCGAAGACCAATTAAAATATCCTTTAGCGAATCGAAATCTTTGTTCGACATGTATTTGAGGCAATAACGGCACTTTTTATGGCTAGTGGGCCTCCAAATCATGACCACGCAAACGCCAGCATATAAATTCAATACTTCTAGTTACATTAAAGGCATCTTTTACCTCTGTAGCTGCCATAAATGGAATCTGCCATTAGTATCTGACAATGGAATTGACTTCTCTTACTGACATTTCTGGCTTGCTCCCACATTTTTTATTACTTGATTGATACCTGATAGCACTACGTACCATTATGGGGAGCAACTAAGAATAGTTAGGTGTTCGACATAAGTTTTGGCCTCAGAAAGCAGTTTTTTTAACAGTGCGAGTTTCTCAGACGTACAATTCTTATTTTTCGACATTTCTTAATTAATAAAAGTAAAATTTTAACATTTAAACCAAAAACTTCAATTAAATAAAAAGTCCAGCAAATATAACAAAAACAACAAGCCAAGCGAAACAAGTTATAGCATGTTTTCTTGTCAACATCTGAAGCTAACTGATTTTGAAGTGCATTCCAACAAAAAAGTTGTAATAAAAAAATATGATCTCATATATTAAATGAATGCCTAGCACTACTAAGAATTTGAACTAAACTTTATACATTATATAACTCTATGTCTATCTCGATTAGTTTTACGTGTTAAAAAGAGCCGTGAGGTGAACAAAAATACGTATAATACTCTGTAGAAACATGTTTCCAGAGTATAAAAATATTACAAATACTCGTATGAGCTTTACAAACGGTAGAAATGAAAGGTGCAGTAAGAAATTGAAAATTGTATCAAAGGTGTTAAGATTAAAACAAAAAACACGTGCTTAACTAAACATCCGCATACACTTTTGTTTCAATAAATTACTTCGTATTATTTACAGAAATGAAAAATTCTACACATGTTGCGATGAGCCGTACTTGGATATCACGTTTAACATAACCATGAGGAGAAAAACATTGTTTTACACCGTTAACATAATTATTCCTTGTATGGGAATTTCATTTCTAACGGTCTTGACTTTCTACTTACCTTCGGACAGCGGCGAAAAGGTAAATATTTTTTAACAATATACTTTGAATACTTCGCTATACAGTATACGTATAATACATTGTTTTGACATACTTATGTATATGCAGTTCATACGTTATTTTTAAGAAATATTAATATTGTGGAATTACTCGTATCAGAAATTCCATGTATGTAATTCATTTATTGTTAAAAACTTTTCAGCGATGTTTCGATTTTAAACAAGTAAAAGCACATTACTGTCATATAATTCAGTGATACATACATATGTATGTAAAATTTCCTTGCTTATTGTTTCTAAGCTTTTATCCAAAGCAAAGCAAGAATAGTTTTTGCCCGAACCTACAGCAAGGTGTAAACAAACTTAGAAGAATGTCTTTTAATTTGGGGTAGTTTTGGAAAAAGTCTGTATGTAAGGTTTTTTTTTCTATTGGGATTGGGGCAAAGGATTCCTATTTTACTCGAGGTTAAGGAAACCGGTGGCCATGGTAAACAAAATATCCACTCATATACACTGGGGCCGAATCATTACATCCGTGCAGGGATGTAAATATACGAAAAAAATTCCGTGATACGTCAATCGTATACGGTAATTGTCATTATGACATACTATATGATAGCCAACGGATCGTAATTTGTTTTCATTTCACAATAGTTTATAGATTCGACATTGCTTTGGATCGTATTTTTAGGTCACAATAGCTGTGGAACTGTTAAAATTGTTGCAAATTTTTAATAAATAAATAAATTAACAAAAGCTATATAAATATCAAAATGGATCCGACTTTGTATTTTTTTTATTTGAGCTTTAGTGAAAGTGACCCTCAAAATTGCGATTCTGATCACACACAAGAAATAGACACCGTGGAAGCGAACCACCTCACCGCGATCGGCCAAACGATAAGAGACCAAATAAAGTATGCTTTAGTAAATTTAATTAGAAAATGTATGTGTCTTTAAACTTGTAAATAATTTTTTTTTTAATATAGATAAACTGATACAAAACTTTTGCTCATATAAATTATTATTTTTTTATGAGATATTCAATTCATTGGTTTCTTGTTTTTGTTCTTTATTACTAAAAATTATGTATGTATATAAAGTGTAAAATGTAAAAAAATTTACTCATATTTTCATAAATTTGTCTGTAACGATTG
The DNA here is from genome assembly GCF_016617805.1 of Bactrocera tryoni. Classification (NCBI taxonomy): domain Eukaryota; kingdom Metazoa; phylum Arthropoda; class Insecta; order Diptera; family Tephritidae; genus Bactrocera; species Bactrocera tryoni. The sequence continues at coordinate 17,762,556 of NW_024395977.1, forward strand.
GCAGTTTTCATTCGAATGAACGAATATGTTTACATACTCGTTCACGTAAGTATCATGCCAGATTACGTAGAAGCGTTACGATCACGTATGCCATTATCCGAAATGTAGCTATTTATGTGACGAAAAAAACAATCCCGGATGTAACGGTTCGACCCCTGGTTTGTACATTAGCACGCAATTAACCATAAGGTTAAACCCAATCAAAAGCATCTGCCCTTTTATGTAAAATGAATCATAAAAGCAAAGCTCAAGGTGCAAAAGAAAACAAGCGCAAATCGATGACTAAAATACCAAAAGAAATCATGACGAAACAACAGCACTTAGCTAACGTATACACAAAGAGAAAATCCGGTGGTGGATACTACATATAATCAATGAAGAGAATGAAACTGAAGTTCATACGGACGCTTCTCCTGACGGACATGTTGATACAGAGTATAATAGTTTTTTCACCTAATTGTTGTATGTATCAACTTATATCAACCAAATTTGATACGTAAAACTCTTTTAATATTGCTATGTCACAATGCAAGAATGAGGAAATTCGTGTATACCCACGCCTTCTTTACATATAACACAATTTGAAATTTCATCTGATTGTTACCAAATATGTATGCCCCTATAGGGCCCCAGTATATATCGTTTAAATGTCAGAAATTGGTTGAATCGGGTCAATACGTCCCTTAGCCCCCATATATCTAATACACTTGATCTCTTTTGCACGGTTAAGTGCAACAGTAAATTATTCGTGCAAAAATAATCAGATATTCATATAAAACTAATAGTGAGTGACTTTATTCCGAATATATCGACCAAAATGCGAATTCTTTTAACGAAATCGAGTGAATGTGTTTATCTAATAACGTTGAATCACATATACGTATGTACTTATATAGATTGGTGATGTGAGATACTTTAATGAAACCCAGTGAGCATTTAATTAGAGTGTGGAAAGAATAAACCTTATTGGTGATGTTGGGAATGCACGACTATTTCTTTTAACATCTACACGATATGGTGCAGAGATCTGTTTAATATTTGCACAATTTCCCCTATCTACGGAAACCATAACCAATCTTAGATAAAATTAAAGCTTTTGTGATATTAATTTGAAAAGCAATATTAATCATGCAATATTTGGATTAATATTGAAATTTTGAAGATTAGAAGATAGTTTCTTACAAAATGTGTACAATGATCCTTAAAATAAGGTCTCATTGTTCATAGCGATATTCGCACCTGAACAATTGGTTGATTTTCCTTCGCTAAGGCTGTTTCGGTGAAATCTTCGAAATATATTAAATAATCTATAATTCTTTCCCCTTCTAATCCTTTGGCCATGCAGAAGAAGAGGGTATAATATACATAGGTCTGTAACCAAACACACCTGTAGAGCCATTATTGGATTTAGGAATAGCTACGGCCACTGCATTTTTCCACCTTTTGGGGTGGACAACTTGACATAACATATTGTTATACCATACAATTTAGTAATTCTATTTTTGAGACTTAAAAGGCAGTTTTTTTGTATGCCATATGCAATTCTGCTTGTCTCACGATGATGATGGTGTGAAATCAAATTCAGCGATGGTTATGTCTGATTCGGTAATATATACAGATGAGTTGTCTTTACTGTACCTTCTTCTAAGAAGGACGTTTTTATTCGATTCAAATGAGGCGTGAAAATTTTAGTCACTCGAGTAATCGGACCATACAAGGGCGAAATTTATTTATGGCTTTTGAGTTGACAATTGGATCATTCAAGCTATTTATACATTTAAAATCAACTTACATATAACAGCCTTAGAGCATATATTTGTCAGCCCATAGTTTCTTGGGATTTATTAAAAGAATGATTGTTTCGATAAGTTTTTGTAGGCAAGCCATCTTATGTTCTTTAATATTTTTTCGAAACACTGCGTTAATTTTTATACTCTCGCAACAAAGTTGCTAAGGAGAGTATTATAGTTTTGTTCACATAACGGTTGTTTGTAAGTCCTAAAACTAAAAGAGTCAGATATAGGGTTATATATACCAAAGTGATCAGGGCGACGAGTAGAGTCGAAATCCGGATGTCTGTCTGTCCGTCCGTCTGTCCTTCCGTCTGTCCGTCCGTCCGTGCAAGCTGTAACTTGAGTAAAAATTGAGATATCATGATGAAACTTGGTACACGTATTCCTTGGCTCCATAAGAAGGTTAAGTTCGAAGATGGGCAAAATCGGCCCACTGCCACGCCCACAAAATGGCGGAAACCGTAAACCTATAAAGTGTCATAACTAAGCCATAAATAAAGATATTAAAGTGAAATTTGGCACAGAGGATCGCATTAGGGAGGGACATATTTGGAAGTAATTTTTTTGGAAAAGTGGGCGTGGCCCCGCCCCTTACTAAGTTTTTTGTGCATATCTCGGAAACTATTATAGCTATGTCAACCAAACTCTACAGAGTCGTTTTCTTCAGGTATTTCCATATACAGTTCAAAAATGGAAGAAATCGGATAATAACCACGCCCACCTCTCATACAAAGGTTATGTTCAAAATCACCTAAAAGTGCGTTAACCGACTAACAAAAACGTCAGAAAGACTAAATTTTACGGAAGAAGTGGCAGAAGGAAGCTGCACCCAGGCTTTTTTAAAAATTGAAAATGGGCGTGGCGCCGCCCACTTATGGACCAAAACCATATCTCAGGAGCTACTAGACCGATTTCAATGAAATTCGGTATATAATATTTTCTTAACACCCTGATGACATGTACGAAATATGGCTGAAATCGGTTCACAACCACGCCTTCTTCCAATATAAAGCTATTTTGAATTCCATCTGCTGCCTTTTTTGTATAATACGAGTATAAACATTAGGGACCAATGATGATAGCGGAATAAAACTTTACAAAAATACGGTATTTGAAAAATATGTAAATGACGTATTATGAAATCTCGATTATCACTTTACCATACGAGAGTATAAAATGTTCGGTGACACCCGAACTTAGCCCTTCCTTACTTGTTTTGTATATTATTAGATTGTGGATAGAGCGAGTTCTTTTGTACTTTAATCATGGTGATGGTTGGTCTTCCCTGAGTTTTGATAGCTCGGTAAACAGTAAGGTACATAATTTCTCCAGGTTTTTGGATGATGAGCGGTGAAGAATTACATTAATTTTCTATCGGGTGATTTTTTAAGAGCTTGATAACTTTTTTAAAAAAAAAAACGCATAAAATTTGCAAAATCTCATCGGTTCTTTATTTGAAACGTTAGATTGGTTCATGACATTTACTTTTTGAAGATAATTTCATTTAAATGTTGACCGCAGCTGTGTCTTGAGGTGGTCCATTCGGAAAGTCCAATTTTGGGCAACTTTTTCGAGCATTTCGGCCGGAATAGCCCGAATTTCTTCGGAAATGTTGTCTTCCAAAGCTGGAATAGTTGCTGGCTTATTTCTGTAGACTCTAGACTTGACGTAGCCCCACAAAAAATAGTCTAAAGGCGTTAAATCGCATGATCTTGGTGGCCAACTTACGGGTCCATTTCTTGAGATGAATTGTTCTCCGAAGTTTTCCCTCAAAATGGCCATAGAATCGCGAGCTGTGTGGCATGTAGCGCCATCTTGTTGAAACCACATGTCAACCAAGTTCAGTTCTTCCATTTTTGGCAACAAAAAGTTTGGTAGCATCGAACGATAGCGATCGCCATTCACCGTAACGTTGCGTCCAACAGCATCTTTGAAAAAATACGGTCCAATGATTCCACCAGCGTACAAACCACACCAAACAGTGCATTTTTCGGGATGCATGGGCAGTTCTTGAACGGCTTCTGGTTGCTCTTCACCCAAATGCGGCAATTTTGCTTATTTACGTAGCCATTCAGCCAGAAATGAGCCTCTCCGCTGAACAAAATTTGTCGATAAAAAAGCGGATTTTCTGCCAACTTTTCTAGGGCCCATTCACTGAAAATTCGACGTTGTGGCAGATCGTTCGGCTTCAGTTCTTGCACGAGCTGTATTTTATACGGTTTTACACCAAGATCTTTGCGTAAAATCTTCCATGTGGTCGAATAACACAAACCCAATTGCTGCGAACGGCGACGAATCGACATTTCACGGTCTTCAGCCACACTCTCAGAAACAGACGCAATATTCTCTTCTGTACGCACTGTACGAATTCGTGTGGTTGGTTTAATGTCCAATAAAGTAAACTGAGTGCGAAACTTGGTCACAATCGCATTAATTGTTTGCTCACTTGGTCGATTATGTAGACCATAAATCGGACGTAAAGCGCGAAACACATTTCGAACCGAACACTGATTTTGGTAATAAAATTCAATGATTTGCAAGCGTTGCTCGTTAGTAAGTCTATTCATGATGAAATGTCAAAGCATACTGAGCATCTTTCTCTTTGACACCATGTCTGAAATCCCACGTGATCTGTCAAATACTAATGCATGAAAATCCTAACCTCAAAAAAATCACCCGATATTTGTATTTTCTTTTTTAACAGAAGCAAAAGAATTGTTCGCGGTTTTGCGGGGTAATTGTTCTTGTATAACTTAATGCTGCTCGCATTGAGCATGCTTTTTCTGTTTTTATACTCTCGCAACAAAGTTGCTAAGGAGAGTATTATAGTTTTGTTCACATAACGGTTGTTTGTAAGTCCTAAAACTAAAAGAGTCAGATATAAGATTATATATACCAAAGTGATCAGGGTGACGAGTAGAGTTGAAATCCGGATGTCTGTCTGTCCGTCCGTCCGTCTGTCCGTCCGTCCGTCCGTGCAAGCTGTAACTTGGGTAAAAGTTGAGATATCATGATGAAACTTGGTACACGTATTCCTTGGCTCCATAAAAAGGTTAAGTTCGAAGATGGGCAAAATCGGCCAACTGCCACGCCCACAAAATGACGGAAACCGAAAACCTATAAAGTGTCATAACTAAGCCATAAATAAAGATATTAAAGTGAAATTTGGCACAAAGGATCGCATTAGGGAGGGGCATATTTGAATGCAATTTTTTTTGAAAAGTGGGCATGGCCCCGCCCCCTACTAAGTTTTTTATACATATCTCGGAAATTACTATAGCTATGTCAACCAAACTCTACAGAGTCGTCTTCTTCAGGTATTTTCATATACAGTTCAAAAATGGAATAAATCGGATAATAACCACGCCCACCTCCCATACAAAGGTTATGTTGAAAATCACTAAAAGTGCGTTAACCGACTAACAAAAAACGTCAGAAACACCAAATTTTACGGAAGAAATGGCAGAAGGAAGCTGCACCCAGGATTTTTTTAAAAATTGAAAATGGGGGTGGCGCCGCCCACTTATGGACCAAAAACCATATCTCAGGAACTACTAAACCGATTTCAATGAAATTCGGTACATAATATTTTCTTAACACCCTGATGAAATGTACGAAATATGGGTGAAAACGGTTCACAACCACGCCTTCTTCCAATATAACGCTATTTTGAATTCCATCTGATGCCTTCTCTATATAATATATACATTAGGAAATGAAAATACAATTCAATGCTCAAAGTACACAAATTGATCTAATCTAATTAATTTTACAGCAAAATAAAAGAATATGTAAATTATTATCACTTTATCATGCGAGAGTATAAAATGTTCGGTGACACCCGAACTTAGCCCTTCCTTACTTGTTATTTTTAAAATATTTTTGGATTGTAAGTATTTAGTACTAGAGCGTCTGGAGAGATGATGATCGCCTGTAAAATTTGAACAAAACGTGCGATTGCACATGAGGTGCGATGAGATATGAAATTACATGTGTTGCAGACTGGGCTGTCGTCGTATCTTTCAGTTATGCACTTTATGGGGTTGGGGAAATAGGATCGAATCCACGTAGAAACAGACTACCGTCATCTAATTTAGTGATAAACAAAATTTCGCTTTGTGTGTAAGTTTTCTTCTTTTGGGATTAGGACTCGGAGGCAAGCTATTTTCCCCGAGCTTGGGAAGCCTTAGCGCCATAATAAATAAGATATACACAAATTTGTACTAGACTTTGTATCCAAGTTTTGTGCGTAACCGAATGATCAAAGCAAATCAAAAGCATGCGTACTTTTTTGGAAGATGAATTAAGAAAACAAAGTGTAAACGCAAAGGAATAATAGTGATTAAGTTAACACGTTATATCGGGTGTAGAGAAAGAACTGGGCTGACTCGTTTATTTTTATACTCTTGCAACTAGTTGCTACAGAGAAATAATGTTTTGTTCACCTAACGGTTGTACGTATCACTAAAAATTAAATGAGATAGATATAGGGTTAAATATGTATATTATATAAATGATCAGGATGACGAGAAAAGTTGAAATCCGGTGGATTGTCTGTCTGTCCGTTTGCCCGTGCAAGCTGTAACTTGAGTAAAAATTGAGATATCAAGATGAAATTTAGTATGTGGCTTCCTTAGTACAAAACAAATATAGCCTTGAACTCATTTACAGAGCGTTCAGGGCTAGTGGAAAATTGCCTAACCTCGCTATCGATAGCATCGAATGCATTTGTGATAAGACGGGTATGGGTGCCAGGTCACAGCGAAATCGTTGGAAACTGTAAAGCTGATGAGCTAGCAAAGAAAAGCACCCTAGAGCCGTTATCGGTAGAATGGGAACGGATCGGCGCTCCCTTATTCTCGTGGGGTTTACTATTAAATAGTTGGGCTTCGCGGAAGCTTGGTCAGCGCTGGGACACAATCGGTACATGCGCTGCCGCAAAAGCCGTTTGGCCTGAGATCGATGACAAAAGATCAGGTGATCTCTCTAAATAGTAGTGGAGCTTTTAACCGGCCATTGCCTTATTGGCGTTCACAAAGTAAGGCTGAGAATCCTACCGGACGCTGCCTGCTGTATGGGAGAAGATGAGGTAGAAACAACTCAACACTTCCCTTTCGGACATCCTATGGTGGGAGTGGAAATTAAACGCCTGTGAAAGTTTGCATTGGCCTTTGCGGGTTTTGCAAATTTATAGTTCGAACACAAGAGTTCTTCTTTCTATGGCATCACAAAGGACTACACATAACAACCACGTGCGATCTTTTTGATCAGCTCTCTAACCTAACCTAACCCATATCTCGGGACCCGATCAACCGATTTTGACTAAAGTTAGTACGTATCATTTCCCTAACATTCCTATATTGCAGTTTGAAAATAGGCAAAATCGGACTACGCCCACTTTCCATATAACGGAATTTAAAAATCCATTTGATACTTTTACTTTTCAGTACACAAATTAAGAAGTAATCAATTTAACGGAGTAATATTTTTCAGTAATAATTCCCTTATAATATGGCACCTTTTGACCAGAAATTATCCAAATCCAACCAAAACTGTTCAAGACTCTAGGTACTGAATATCAGGACCCCAGACCCTATAGTTGACTTTCGAACTGAAATATAGGTCAATATCTGAGATATTTAATTGAAAATTAGGGATAATACTCCTCTGACAATGGTATGTCTGTATATCAAAAATTTTGTTAAATATATAATAGTATATGTACCAGAGAACTGCCACGAGTAATAAATTTCTGTTCATGTACACGAATCGAACCGTTTGACTTTATATCAGGGATAGAGAAGAACTTTGAATCACTAACGATCAGCTTATACATGATTTGTTTATGAACGTTCGAAAATATCCGTAAAGGATTCATACTCATATTTCAATTGATTGAAATGTTCGACAGCGTTCGGTTTGTATATCATCCCGTATACACTGATTTACTCGTGCATTTCTGTTCTATTCCAAATGCATATGTCTGTACTCGATGAAATTTCCATTTGTACGTATCGAAATTTGTAACATGCGCACATGTTTAAGGCTGATCCTTTTTTTTTACCACACATGATTCAAACCAATCCAGCAGAAATTTTGTTGTACACGTAGTTTATCAGCAGTTTCACAACGGTTCAAACAATCGTCGCAACGCGATGAACTGACATGATACGATTTGAACCGAAGCCAACCATACCGTTTACTCGATCGTGATTGCCGATTGTTCATGATGCATCAAATTATTTGTCGTAAAATTAGGCACACATAAATACTGTTATGAGAAAATCACACTCTCTGGTTTTCAATGAGATAGCTCAGATATTGGAAGATATACGCGATATAAAGTCCCCCAGAAGTTAGAAAATATTTATATAAGGTATATGGAGACTAAGAGAATTATTGATCAGATTCAACATATATTTAATCTACAGATATACTATTATCAAGAAAAGATTCCCTCGGAATAAGGTAGTATTATTCATTCAAAGCTTTAATCCACTATATTCATTTAATAGAGTTTACGCAAGTGAGGAAAGTTCTCTGAGCCCCATTCAGTTGGAAGTGGCCAGAAACGACTTCTTTACTTATGCCTCAAGCAGTTCACTACTTCTCGCCTTAGACTAAATATTCTTTGGGTAGCCAAAAAAAGATCCGTTTGAAAGCGAGCTGAAGTAAGAAAGCGAAACATCTCTCCTCAGGGTTGTGAGCTGGGTTTGGCAGCCGCCACGTAAAAAAACATCCACAATGTAAAAAGGAAAACAATTTCGGATGAGAAACCCTTTTTGATGACGACAACTGTAAACGTATTAAATATTACGACTTAAATGCATATGCCTGGAATATCTGATCCCTTAATTTACATACTGACATAACTCCGTCCAAGAAGTCCGTTAGTTATGCTTTCTCAAGACTGGATAAGGTAGCGATGGCAATGGTTCTGGTAGTGAACGATGGCAAGACGAAATATGTCCTGTCCCACGCCACGCTCCCACGCCAGTGTTGACTGTCATAAATTCGAAGTCATAGATAATTTCGTCTACCTTGGAACAAGCATCAACGCCAACAACAAGAGCAGTCAAGTCTCTCGACATACAAAGATCAAACTCTATAAGTCACTCATTATCACTGTCCTGCTATATGGTGGAGATGGAAACGTATGCGTTGTCTATCGTCATGTTTTTACCTTGACTCCCATTAACCTTCTCATATCATATCGGGTGTAAATTTGAAGTCTGTACCATATTTAGTCATTCGTTTATCGCACGTTTAGATGGTTTTAATAGTACCGTTATATGGGGAAGCTTATCTTCCGATATCATCAATTTTTACAGTGTCGATAAGGGTGTAACGGGTATTTGTTGTAAGCGAATTTTAGTTATCGTAGCTAGAAGGTATATACAGCTTATTTTTAGCCCACAGGTGGTCTTTGTTACTGTAATAGTCTTAAATTAGTACATAGTTGTGGCACTAAGTTTCATCAAGATATTTTCATGGTTACTCAATTTACAGACAGACGGAAGGACATACAGACAGACGGTCACCAGGGTTTCAACTCGTATTATTATACTCAATATAAAAGTACATATCGTCACCTGAAATGCAAAATAACGTAAAAACATTTTCGGCAATTTACAGTGGCATGAATTAAACACGACATAAAATGGAACATGAGTGAAAAAATTTTTTAATATTGGTGAAAACTGGTTTATATCTGAGCTCAGAACCTGAAAATGTTGGACATATGTAATGTTATGTTTGTAATTTGAAGTAGTGAATCATAATCAATAAGACACTCAATTTCGAATTTTTTGATGATACGTTATTTTGCATTTCAGGTGACGATATATACAAATGAACCTATATCTAACTCGATTAATTTGATACATACAACCGTTAGGTAAAAAAAATGTATTCTCTGTAGCAACATGTTGAAAGAGTGTAAAAAAACATGCAAGACGCTATAAGTTGGCGTGTAACCGAACATTTTACAGGGTTGGTATCAATCTTTTGTAGAGTTGTCAGTAAACGTCGTCTTCGATATTTTCTTAAGTGGTAGTTGCTTTTATCCTGAGTGTTTTGTGTCGTTTAGTTGAGGCCAGAATTATGGGCTGTCAACTTTGGCTTTTGCATCATAATATAGCTCCCTCGCATACTGATCGTACTAAGCTGTCATGCTCTGTTGCAAGAGTATAAAAAGGTGCACTGAATAACGGAGAGTTTTTGAAGAATACCTCCATTTGGACCACATGCAGGGAGCCAGCTCTGGCGAAAAAATTATGCAAATTAAATACTATTCATCAAAATCCACAAACTTGGTGAATTCCCTAAGACATTTTATTTACGAAACCCACGTTTCAGCTAGGCTTAGTGTTACTTATTTTATATTGGCAAAAAACAGCAAGTCAGAATTTCCTCTAGCAAGTCATTGTCCTCCACAAGCATATGAGTGACTAGTACAAGAGACACAAGCCCTTAAAACCGAAGAGTTTCCTTTAAAAAATATAACGACGAACCATCCTAATATTCTAATGAACGTACCCAAAAAAAAACTTGTCTTACACTAATTTCTTAAAATTCAAAAAGAAAAGTACTTCAAAAACACTAGGAATTCAATGGAATGCAATATCTGACCAGTGTACCTACAAAACTGAGTCAATGTCTGCATCGCCATAAAAAAGCGAAAAATTCTATCCTGTGACCTTTTCGACAACCAGAATGACTTTCGCCAATGATGACACACGCGAAAATTTGAATACTAGAATTATGGCTAGACGGAACAGAATGGGACGAACTAGTGATACCTCCTCGCTTAGGGAAATGATCTCAGTTTCATGTTTCTAACATTGTGGACGGCATTTCCCAAATAAAAATCCCATTATTAATAAGCTATTCTCCCAAACACAAAGCCGCGTTACACAGCTTCCGTACCGAGATCACAAACCTGGTTGGAGAAGCTACCACATCCATGGAAGACGTACATTTCTAATCGAACGACACAAATACTTGAGCTAGCGGGATCAGTGGCAACACTAAGCAATTGTTGACAATCCTGCCGATCTAGGTACAATAAGGTGGAAACCTTTGCACTTTGCCATCACTACCCTATGGTGTAATGGCCCCAATGATGAACAGAATCTGCCGATTCTTAGCCACAGTTGCCTACGTACAATTAAGTTGCCCCAGAAACTTCATAGAGCGACTTAAAAATTAGTCTCTTCAGAATACCTCCAATGCGATACATTGACGCACCTAGAACTACATAGGGCAAAGATCGCTCTCAATTGAAATGTGCTGCTTCATCCACGATAGAATATCGCATAATGCGAGAAAGTGCATTTTTATGTGCAAGATCTGCATTATGCATATAGAGAAGTTGCGAACGCAGATTATGGCAGCACTTCCACCGGAACTCTGTAATTTTGCTCTGTCTTTCACAATAACAAGTGTCGATTTTGGTAGATAAAGATGTCCTACCATAATGAAAGGCTAAGTGTAAGAGTCACTGCAGAACAGTTGCGGTTTGTCTCACGAGAGATTGTTAAAAAACACCCCACTTTTGATGAAGACAAAAAAAATATGATTTAAGGTCATGCACCAAGAATGTCCGGTCTCTAAATTAGGAAGTTTCCGCTGCGCAGCTGGTAGATGTCTTCGTAAAAGTAAAGGCTGAAATCACCGCTACACAGGAAATGCGATTGACGCGACAAGAACCCAGACGAGTAAGTCCTTATAACTTTTATTACAGCGCCTTTATAAAGAAGTGCGAATTCCGTGTACTATTCGTGGTGAAAGAGGTGAAAAGGGACTCAAACGTTAAGTCCAAACATTCACTCCGGTGGATCAGCTTCTAGTCACAATCCGTATCAGACCAATATAATACAGGTTTGCGCCCTCGGTTAGACGGTAGAGAAGAACGATATGAGCGCGCTCATAACGACTGCTCTCGCCACGATGTCAAAACTTTGCTTAGGGTTTTTAATGACAGGGTGGCCAAAAAGGCATCTTTGGCACAACAGTTGGAAAACCATGGCGAAACATCTCGCGATGTGTTAAGGCTGATCGACTTTGCTGGTGCCCAAAATATGGCCAAAATATGATAACAATTTTATATATGTATATGACACTGCGGCGAAATCCGGTACTCATGTCACTACGTCACTTTGGCGGGAAGTGGGAAGAAAGTTCGAAGGTTGTGGTTTTAGAAAAATGAATAGTTGCGGTCGAACGTCTTGCTTCATGGAAGAAACGATAAGAGAGGATCCCGTTGGGATCTAATCCTTTTGATAGTTTGGGTGGTGAATATTAGATTATTCCGAGTCGTCTCGTTGCTGATCGTGTGGTTGTTGTGTTGTAGTGTTGTAATAATGAGCGGTGTTAGGTATTGTGTTTGATGCGTATGTTTTTTTTTATAGTAGGAGGAAGCATCGAAAGACGGACTTTAATCCGCTAAACCTAACCTACTCCCACGGAACCACCAGATAAGGTATTACTTCATGGGAGTGACAAGACATTTTACGTCTCCTCTATAGCACAGACGGACTGACGCCTATTCTGCTGTTTCTGTCTTAATATTGTCATGATGCAAGTTGCCGCTTCGCGAACAGCTTTCCACTTCTCAGAGGACTGACACATAAGTGTAGTCAAACTTTCCACCGTTAAAGTGAGAGTTATTTTTTCCTCAATTTTCCTGGTGCTTATGAGCAGTACCTCTGTTTTGTGCTCATCCAGTTCCAAACTCTTGGAAGCAAACCATTGGCGTAGACCATTTATGCATTCATTACATTTATTTTGTAGGTCTTCAAGTTGTTTACCTACTGCTACCACTATAAGGTCGTCCGCGTATGCGATTAGCTTAACGTCTCTAGGCTGTGGAATTCTTAGCACCCCATCATAAACTAGATTCCATAAGAATGGGCCTAAAACAGATCCTTGTGGTACTCCGCTTGTAATAGGGTAGCTCTTGATGCCTTCGGTGGTGTCGTAGATCAGCCTTCTATTTTTAAAATAACTCATAATGATATTTATAAGGTACTGAGGGGCGCGTATTCCATATAAGGCTTCGAATATATTTTTTCCATTTAGAAGAGTTGAATACATTCTTCACATCCAGGGTGATCAGCGCACAATATTTTTTTGTACCACCTTTCCATCTTTTGCCACTTGCTGCTCTTTTTGCAGTGTCGACAACTTCTTTCAGCGCATCGATAGTAGACTTATGTTTTCTGAAGCCGTATTGTCTTTCTGATAGTCCGCCGGCCTCCTGGATTGCAATCTCCAAGCGGTTTCTTATTATGCTTTCGTACACTTTGCCCATTGTGTCTAGCATACACAGAGGTCGATACGAAGAAGGTTCGTCTGGTGGTTTTTTTTGTTTTGGGATTAAAACCAGGCGCTGGATTTTCCAGGGATCGGGGAACATCCCTTCTTTTTTCATGCGTTGTACATTTTTGCGAAAAGAGTGGGCTTTGAGAATATGGCTACCTTTAGAGCTCTGTTTGGTATGCCATCGATACCATGCGCTTTGTTGTTTTTGATTCTTTTAGCTATGGCCAATAGTTCTTCTTCCGTAACTAGTGGGGGTGATTCAGCAGCTTCGTTTCGTCGCACAGCGCTAGTAATCGGGGCGTGCGTCGGAAATAATGCCTCGACGACTTTCTTCATAAACAGAGCGCATTTGGGTTGCTGCCGCTTATTTAGGAATTTGGACATACAGATTTTATAAGATTGATGCGTATGTGTGTAGTGGTGTGTGCTGTGAACTGCTGTGTGATGAGGTGTTGTGACGTGATGTGATGCGATGTGATGTGACGTGATGTGATGCGATGTGATGTGACGTGATGTGATGTGACGTGGGATGTTGCAGAACGCTTATAACTCATGTGAACATCCCGCATCCCCTAGGCGAATTATTTGGCTAGGAGCCTCTGCAGCTGTTGCAGTGTAATGAGTACAGTGCTCATTGTTGCTGGCGATGAGCTTGGCGTGGCGGAGATGGCCGTGAACGTATGGTGGTTGGTTGGCTGCTTCGTCGTCGCCGGATAAAATCGCTGCGTGGTCTGGTACGGGTGTTGGTGCGATTTTCCGACTGCTTGGCTCGGCGGGGAAATCGATGAAATAGAGTCTGATGCGGCCTTTGGCAATATTGACAGGCGTCGTCGGCCCAGCACTTTATGGTGGCGTGGTCATCTGCCAGGCAAGTCATGCAATGCCCGTGGGCTCTTGCAACCTGTTGTCGTTGAGCGGGCTTCATGCTCTTAAAAATGGTACATTTTTCAGGGCGTGTGGGCGATGGCACAGGCTGCAACATGGAGGCCCCTGTGGCTCTAATAGATGCTCTTCTCGTATCTCGTTGACTGCTGCGGCGGATGGTGGTGTTCGCATAACCTTGGTCCTCGGAGCGGCTACAGGTGCAGCCGACGCTTTGGGTGTAGCGATTTCGAACCTTACAGTGTTGGAGGTGGTTTGGGTCTCCTCTACGTCCATTTCTATGGGAATATAAGATTGCATTAAATTGATTTTATTTATAATGTTAGTATGTAGTTGTTGTAGCTACATCTCTATACATATGTATATGTATAATAGGTTGATCTTCAACGCGCTTGTTTGAGTTTATTTTATGAACGGATTATAATGCGGGTTAATTTCGAATTAGCGGAATTGATTTATTATTTTTCGATTATTTTTGCGAGTTATTTTGCGGTTTTTGGTTGAAGTTGTTCTTCGCTGTTTGGAAGAAAACACCGTTTGGTGACTGGTCGAGTTAATATACCGGTTTGTGTTCGAAGATCGACTACTCTTATGTGACCATGTGATCCTCGATGAATCTTTTCGATGCGGCCTAGTCGCCATTCTGTTGAAGGAAGGCATTCATCCTGTATGATGAGGCATTCTCCTGCATTGGCTTCCTTCTGGGTCGTTTTCCATCGAGACCTTTGAGATGGTCATCCTTCCATCTGTGGCTGAATTCGTGATGGAGGATCTTGATTCTTTCCTATCGATTTATTGAAGTGAGTAAGTCTCCTTCTGGCTCAGGTATGGCGAGAAGAGGAGCTCCTCTGAGCAAATGACCTGTGACAGCTGTGAAATCTAAGGGATCTTGCGAGAGGGGTGATATGGGTCTAGAATTCAACAGGGCTTCGATACGAGTGAGTGGTGTAGTAAACTCCTCATAATTGAATTTATGATTACCAGCCGTTTTCTTTAAATGGGACTTAAAGCTTTTTACTGCTGATTCCCAAAGTCCACCCATGTGTGGAGAACATGGAGGTATAAACTGCCAATCGATCCCTTGGGGTGCACATTTTTTAACTATTTCAGGGGCGACTTCTTTCATGAAGTTTATAAACTCCTTCTCTGTTGCTCTTTGGGCTCCGACAAAGTTTTTCCCATTATCGCTCATTATTTTTGATGGAAATCCGCGTCGTCCGACAAAGCGTGCAAATGCTGCAAGAAAAGCCGCAGTAGTCAGATCTGAACCAAGCTCGAGGTGTACTGCCTTTGTCGCAAAACATACAAAGACAGCCACATACCCTTTTCGAAATGAAGAATACCTTAACATGCCTTTATCTGGAAAGGTCCAGCAAAATCAACCCAATAATGGTAAAGGGTAGAGCATAGTTGCAGCGTTTAGGTGGTAAAGCTGCCATGATCTGCGTACGCATTTTGTGTTTGTACATGGTACATGGTAAACACATGAAAATCGTCCTAAAGATTTGTGGCTGAATATTTTGATAATAATACTAACCACTTTCGCACTTAAATTCAGATGCTCACACGTTTTAAATGTATAATCATTTTAATTTATTGTTTACTAAAAACGTATGTTTACAAATATAAAACAAGTAAGGAAGGGCTAAGTTCGGGTGTCACCGAACATTTTATACTCTCGCATGATAAAGTGATAATCGAGATTTCATTATACGTCATTTACATATTTTTCAAATACCGTATTTTTGTAAAGTTTTATTCCGCTGTCATCATTGGTTCCTAATGTATGTACTCGTATTATACAGAAAAGGCATCAGATGGAATTCAAAATATTGTTATATTGGAAGAAGGCGTGGTTCTTAACCGATTTCACCTATATTTTGTACATGTCATCAGGGTGTTAAGAAAATATTATATACCGAATTTCATTGAAATTGGTAGAGTAGTTCCTGAGATATGGTTTTTGGTCCATAAGTGGGCGAGGCCACGCCCATTTTCAATTTTTAAAAAAATCCTGGATGCGGCTTCCTTCTGCAATTTCTTCCGTAAAATTTTGTGTTTCTGACGTTTTTTGTTAGTCCGTTAACGCACTTTTAGTGATTTTCAACATAACCTTTGGATGGGAGGTGGGCGTGGTTATTATCCGATTTCTTCCATTTTTGAACTGTATATGGAAATGCCTGAAGAAAACGACTCTGTAGAGTTTGGTTGTCATAGCTATAGTAGTTTCCGAGATATTTACAAAAAACTTAGTAGGGGGCAGGGCCACGCCCACTTTTTCAAAAAAATTACGTCCAAATATGCCCCTCCCTAATGCGATCCCCTGTGCAAAATTTCACTTTAATATCTTTACTTATGGCTTAGTTATGACACTTTATAGGTTTTCCGTTTCCGCCATTTTGTGGGCGTGGCAGTTGGCCGATTTTGCCCATCTTCGAACTTAACCTTCTTATGGAGCCAAGAAATACGCGTACCAAGTTTCATCAAGATATCTCAATTTTTACTCAAGTTACAGCTTGCACGGACGGACGGACAGACAGACATCCGGATTTCAACTCTACTCGTCACCCTGATCACTTTGGTATATATAACCCTATATCTGACTCTTTTAGTTTTAGGACTTACAAACAACCGTTATGTGAACAAAACTATAATCCTCTCCTTAGCAACTTTGTTGCGAGAGTATAACAAAAACGGAAGTATCGAATTACTGTTGCAGTGTTCAATAAATTTTGGTTGTTATATACAAAGCAAAATTAATTAGGTTACAATGTTGCTGTGCAAGCAAACAATTGAATTTGTAAGTTCGAAAATCAATAAATTTGAATGGTCTGCAGTTTCATTGTGTAAACAACTGAAACTGTTTGTTTGTCATTTGCCCCAATTTATTGGAAGTGAGTTGAACGACTCATTGGAATGGGAAATGGACATAACTCCTCCCCCATTTGACTGAAAACTCTCCTGAGTTTTTATAATAATTTCTGTTTTGTTATTTTTGCCTTTTTTGTAATAATAAAGAAATGTGAGTATTGTTATAAAGTTATGATACTGCAAGCTAAAGCAAGTCCGCTAGAAGTGTAATTGATTTTTTTGTGAAATTTAAGTTCTTCAATTTTTTCTATATTTTTAATTTGGTTTGCAATGAGTTCATCAAACGTTAACTGAGTTTTTGTATTATTAATTAAAAACGTGCCAGGCATTGTGAAACTTTTATGGAATTCGTTATTATAGTTGTAAAAGATTATTCCATTTATTTCTATTTTACAATTATTGAACGTGATTAAAGCATTACCTTTTAATGTTAATTGTCTTTCATTACATGTATTATTAATTACTGAGTTGACATGGTTTTCAAAATTAACAAGCCTGGTCGTATTTCTTTAGTTTCTAACTTATAATTTTTTATCCTTAAGCAAGTTTTTGTAAATATACATAGTTGTGATATTTTAAAATTTTTTAATAAAGATTCATTGTTATAATCATACATATGTAGTTCCATTATTTTTTATGACTTCTTGGGTTTCAAATAAAAGCTCTTCATGTTGGTAATTTGGTATTGGTATAAATAGAGATCTTTTTGCTTTAATTATTTCGTTTGGTATTTGTATGACAAAAATTATTTCATTATTTTTATATTGTGCTGTACTAACTTTAACATTTTGCATTTTATATAAATCTATATTGTAACGAACTATTTCTCCTCCAGTTAATATATTGTTATTCATTATATTCATTTTTGCAGACATAAGGTTGTTTTGTATATGCTCAACATTGTCTAATAAAATTTTAATTTTTAAGAGGATATCAAGATACATTATTTTTCTTTCTAATTGTTGATCAACTGTAGCAATTTCATTAATTTTTCTTGTGAATTTTTCCCCATATCTTCATCTATAGCTTCTTTAAGTTTTGCCATTGTTATATTAAATACATTATTTATTTCTATATTTTGATTTGAATTTTCTATTAGTGCATGGTTATTCTCGTCTATTGTTTGAAGATGTCGTTCTATTTCTTCTCTGTCGTTATCGTCCATTGAACCATATAGCCATTTCATACTTGATCCTATGATATTAATTAATCCTCTTTCGTTGTCTATGTGGGTTAATAGTTATTAATTTCGATTTAACCTTGTTTAATTCTCTTGTATCAAAAAATGCTTTTTCCTCATCATCTGTGATTTGTCCGATATTGTGTTCAAGAGTTTCAGTAACTTTAATAATTTCTAACGGGTTGATAATATGTAGTATTGTGCTGTAATTGACTGTTATCTTTGCGTCTTCAAGAGATATTTCAGTAAAACCGTTTGTATCATCAATGTTCTCCACCATTAGAGTTGCGTTGCTCAATGTCAGAAATGTCATTAGTGTTGTAATCGTCAGTATTGATTTTACCTGAAAATTTGGTAGTTCTTTTAATATTTGTTGTGTGGATGTTGTCGATTGTCATTTTTTGTATCTGGGTTCCTGTTTGTGTCTAACAGCTTTATAGTTTTTTACATATCCCTCCCTGTCGGTGTGTTGGTAATTTTCTCTTCTAGTGTTAAGCTTTTCGATTTGTTTTTCTTTTACTGCTTTAAGTAGTTCAAATATTTCATTTTTATCATAATTACCGTTTGCAATATCTATAGGCTTTTTCCCTGTGGTTGAATGTATGGATTTGTTATACCATTCGGTGCATTTATATACTTTTTCCTGAACTGATAATTCCGGTGTTTCTATTTCTATTATTCTAAACCTTTCGCCTAAAGTATTATGAAATCTTTCGATGTCAGCATTGCCAGTGTGAGAATTAGGTTTTGTAAAATGAATTTCTATTTCTTTCTCTTCTCAGGAAATCTTTTACATTAGTTGAGTTAAATTCATTATCGGCAATTATTCGTTTGGCTTTGGTTTTAAGGAAAATACATATAAACGAATTTTTTCTATTATAGTTATGCTGGTTCTGTCTTCTAAATAAAATTGCAGTAGCTTGTTTAGAAAATTTATCTATGAACGTCAAGAAACTGTGCTTTTTTTATGACATATATGTCCATATGAATTATTTCATTTGTATCTGTAGCGGTTTCTGTTAAAAAGTATTTTGGTTTAATTGGTCGTCTATCGTATTTGGCTCTACAACAAATATCGCAATTATTAATGTATTTTTGGATAAGTTGTTTTAGATTTTTATAGTAAATTAAATTTTTTAGGTCCTTGATAATTTTCATTAATCCCGCCATGCCCCTGTCTCTTCTTTGTGATACTTTTTAATATACCTAAATGTTTCTTCTTCATTTCTCATGTCTTTTCGCATGATATGTGCATCTGTAAATTTTATGGTATTATTGAACATTTCTATTAATTTTAATTGAACAATATTATAATCGCTGTCCGAGATACCTGAGTACATATATGCCTACTTTTCCTGTTTTAATAAATCTTCTAAAAATATCGCTCATAAATCCACTTTTTATGTCGTTCAAAACTTATATATATATTTTTCGTTTATTTCCAATTATTTCGATTTCTTTGGTTTTTACTTTCTCAGTTAAGATAATTTGTGTATGAAAACGGTTGACAACTGTGTATAATATAACAAAGTGGTCATTATTTTCTTCTTGTTGAGAGAATGTATAGTTGCACATGTACCTCATGTTGTCTACTTCTGTTTTCTTGTGCCAATGATTTCTGGATTTTCAGATTCTATTGTTAAAATTTCTCCGGTATCGGCGTTTAATCGACTAAGAAAGTCAGCTAATGTATTCTTCCTTTCCTTTAATATAACCAATGTTAATAATCATATTCACTTATAGTTTAAGCCAGCCAGTGTTGCAACCTGGGCTTTATATCTTTCCTTCTATATTTTGTTTGCAACCATTTAAGTGGCTGATGATCAGTCATAAGGTCAAAACTTCGGGCCATATACATATGTGGTCTGAAATAATTAATGCCCCATACGATAGCCAAGAGCTCTTTTTCTGTGGTGGAATATTTTTTTCATGTTCATTTAGTGTTCTACTAGCATAGCATATTGGATGATTTTCTTGCGTTAAAACTGCGCCAATTGCAACTTCACTTGCATCTGTACACAATTTAAATTTTTTCTTAAAATCCTGGGTAACGAAGAATTGGTGTGTCAATTAGAAGTCGTTTTAACTTATAGAAAGCATCGATATATTAGGATCATTTTTTCTTAACTTAATATCCTTTTTTAAATACTTGTCATTCCATGTGCAATTTTGCATAATCTTTTATGAATTTTCTGTAGTATCCGGTGACACTCAAGAAAGGACTTAATTTGTTTAGAGGTTTCGGGTAACTTTATATTTTGGATTACTGCTATTTTGTTTGGGTTGGGCTTGATCCCATCAGTGGTTAGAATATGTCCTAAATATTCTGTGGATTTAGCAAAAGAAACTACATTTGTCGATTTGAATTTTTAAATTGTGTTTTCGTAGTGCATTGAAAAATTTTCTGGATATTTTGTTCGTGTTCTTGGTATTGTGCTACTAAATATTAGGATGTCGTCTAAAATAAACAACACACGTTTTTTATTTATGTAGTTCCTTAATACAGAATTCATGAGCCTCTGAAATGTGGAGGGGGCGTTTTTGAGTCCAAAAGGCATTCGGACGAATTCATAGTGTCCTAGGGGTGTGGAAAAAGCTGTTTTTTTTCTGTCCTCTTCTTTAATAAGAATTTGGTGAAAACCCTTTGCAAGATCAATTGTTGTAAAGTACTGTGCACGGCTTAATTTTTCCAACATATTATCTATGTTTGGTATTGGGAATTTGTCACTGACACTTATTTCATTTAGGGCTCTGTAATCAATTA
The DNA here is from genome assembly GCF_016617805.1 of Bactrocera tryoni. Classification (NCBI taxonomy): domain Eukaryota; kingdom Metazoa; phylum Arthropoda; class Insecta; order Diptera; family Tephritidae; genus Bactrocera; species Bactrocera tryoni. The sequence continues at coordinate 17,783,371 of NW_024395977.1, forward strand.
CAATTCTCTATTTTTTCTTTCCGGAATTGTCCATTTTTTTCGGAACGATCCATAAAGGAGAATTGTATGGAGATGAACTTTCTCTAATGATACCCTGGCTCAGCATATCTCGCATGTGCCTATTAATATCTTCTTTATGGATTTGGGGATATCTATATATTTTAGATATATTGGTCTGTCTGTTGTGGTTACTATCTCATGTTGTATTTCATGAGTATGAGTTAGCGAATGCCCTTCTTCAAAAAATAAATCTGAGTTTTGATTTATCAGTTTTTCCAACAAGGATTTTTCCTCTGTATTCATATCTTCCCTGGTTAATTTTTCTAACACTTCTTCATTGGGTGGTAAAATATTGAACGTTTGTATTTCGTTATATTGAAATGGACAACTTTCAATGAATTTAGTTTTAATATTATTTATTTCGACGTACTCTTCATGGAGATTAATAATTGCTGAGAGTGGCTTTAAAATATTTTGACCTATTATAGCATCAAACTTTTTATTCTTAAAAGTAGTCAACTTCCAACACATAAAATTTTTTTCATTAAATTCGATTGGCAGAGGAGTTATGATTTCCTCATTAATACTAAAAATTAAGTTAATAGTGTTAAAGGTTAATGGTTGTATTAGTCGTTTGCGTTGATATTGGGGTAAAAAATTTTTATTGAGTAAAGAAGTGGTGGATCCCGTGTCAAGTAAGCACCTAATTCTTGTGTTATGTATTGTTATTGTGATTATCGGTAAACTATATTCTCGGCCTGATATTGAAAATTTACCTCTTCACCATCATTTGTTTCAATGTGGTCTACTTCCATTTGTGTTACTTTATTATTTTGGCTTTGCCTAGTTCGTTGCGAATTTGGAAATTGTTGACGAAATGACCCTGAGTTATTATTTGGACTATTATTATTTTGACGTAGCTGTCCAGAGTTATTATATGGGTTATTACTGTTTTGACGTAACTGTCCAGAGTTATTATATGGGTTATTACGTAACTGTCCGAAGTTATGGTTGTTGTTATCCGTAAATGTTTGTAAGTTATTGTTTTGGGGAACTCTATGTTGTGGTAAGTATTGTGACTGTTGTCTATTGTTTGGTATAAACCTGTTCTGTATATTCGGCCTACTGTCGTATCTTTTTACCATGCCTGTTTCTTCTAATAAATAATATGCACTTCTAAGACACGTTATGTTTCTACTGTATATAATACTTGCTAGATTTGGCTCAATACCATTTAAAAATGTTTTTAGAATTAGTGACTCATTTATTGAAGGCTTAATTTCTGGAGGTTTATTATTATCTTGTTCGTATTTAGTATTTAATTTGTCTAAAATGTTTTTCAGATTATAAAAATAATTGCTTACATTGTAATTCCTCAAGTTGACTGCTTGGTGATACAGGTTGTGATACGTTTCCTTGATGCCGAAGTTTTTGATTAGTTCTTCTTTAATGTCTGGCCATGTGGCTTCTTATCCCAATGTCTTTATTACTGCTAGGGCTGGTCCTTGTATTTTATTTTTAACGTACCTTTCAAATATAAAGCGCTGCATTGGTATGTTGTTGTTGAAAAGGGGGAGAATTAGTTCTACTTCCCTTATAAAAGATGATAAGTCGTGGTCTTTGCTCGTAAACTCCTTTATTCTGGATGCTTCTTTTATTAATTCCGATCCCGTTAAATGAATGGTTGATTCCGTCGCCATGTTTCTTCTTTACTTTTTTTTTTTCTTGGTTCACTTAAAATTGATTAACACCGACGTGATATTTATTTTATTATTAATCTTTGGATTAATACCGTTTTAATATTTATTTTATTATTAATCTTTGGATTAATACCGTTGTAATCTTATGATTACTTGCGAGGATTTCCGACTGCGCCACTTTCGTAAGTAATGCCGAACGATTCAAATTTTTATTTTAAAATCTTTATTTTTCGATCTTTACATTTCGGTTGGTTCTTAAGAACTAGCTACATTCTTTAAATACTACTTATATTTATATGGTTCTTAAATTTACAAATTCAGACTCAGCACAACGTCAGTTGAACTCATTCATATGTTTGGAAATCAATTAATAGCGGGATTCTGTAACCAGTCTCTAGTCTCTATTTGAGACATTTTGAGGCAAAGTCTCAATTTGAGGCTAGTTACTATTCACTAAACAGTCTCTAGCGTTAGTCTCAAAATATTGAGACAGAATCGCACGGTAAGTCAACGAAATAGATCGTTGCACCAAAATTATAAACAAAAACGGAAGTATCGAATTACTGTCGCAGTGTTCAATAAATTTTGGTTGTTATATACAAATTAATTAGGCTACAATGTTGCTGTGCAAGCAAACAATTGAATTTGTAAGTTCGAAAATCAATAAATTTGAATGGTCTGCAGTTTCATTGTGTAAACAACTGAAACTGTTTGCTTGTCATTTGCCCCAATTTATTGGAAGTGAGTTGAACGACTCATTGGAATGGGAAGTGGACATAACTGGCGCGCTGTTGTTAACTTGGGTATATTCGCGTAAGCGGTGTCTACGCCAATAAAGAAGAAAAAATATCTAAGGCTCATTCCCACAAAAACAAAAAAAAAACCTCAAATGTAGAAATACACTTATGACTGATAACAATTTATGACTCTTTTAGTAGTAGAAAAACAATTTGACTTTACTCACTTTTTTGAAGGAAAGAATGAGAATAATTTGAATAAATTACGGAATAAAGGTGTAAATTTCGTGTCGTGAGCTGAGAAGCTGTTTTGTTATTGTGTGCGTTTGTATTGGGATGTGTATGTATGTATGATGTCGTAATTGTAAAAAAATATATAAATGCCATTACATGCAGACTACCTATCTCAATAGCAAATGCTTTACCTCACATGTAAAAGAACTGCCCAGACAGAAAGTAAGTGAGGAGGATAAAAAATTAGCTTTGAAAGCTTGTGCTGATTGAGTGGTTGAAGACTGTCGTCCATTTTTTCCGTGAAGGGCTCCGGATTTAAAAAATTAGTAACATTTTTTGTGGCTATCGGCACAGAATATGGGAAAAAAGTTGATGTTGACGATTTACTCCCGGACCCAACAACCATTTCCCGTAACATAGGAAAAAAGGCGAAAGTAAAAAAGAAGAAATTTCTGTCACGGACAGAGGAAGCAATGTGGAAAAGGCATTAGAACATAACCATAGGCAAACCTATTAGAATCCAGTGTTGAATCTTCAGATGAGCTGAAAGACATAATATCATCCTGTAAGACGCTTGTAAAATATTTTAAGAAATAGGGTATGCAGCATAGCTACAAACATCGTTGAAAACCGACAACGTCCGGTGTGTTTTACGTGGGCACCTGCTGACGACAGCCCAACCCGATGGAATTCACTTTTTATATGTTCAAATCGATTGCGTATAATTGGTTGAAAATCAGTGAAATTCTGTCAACTACTGCCAAATTGAACAGGCTTTCTAATTTACATATATCAGTAATTCAAAATCTAATTAAAATTTGCAAGGATTTTGAAATAATTTACAAAAAACTACAGGGATGTTCGAATCCTTCGTTGTGCTATGTAATTCCCGCAATAAATCGGATAAAAGAAATCTGCAAGTTCGATGAATATGATATTAAGGCAAGGCTGTATATGGAAATGCCTGAAGAAAACGACTCTGTAGAGTTTGGTTGTCATAGCTATAGTAGTTTCCGAGATATTTACAAAAAACTTAGTAGGGGGCGGGGCCACGCCCACTTTTCCAAAAAAATTACGTCCAAATATGCCCCTCCCTAATGCGATCCTTTGTGCAAAATTTCACTTTAATATCTTTATTTATAGCTTAGTTATGACACTTTATAGGTTTTCGGTTTCGGTCATTTTGTGAGCGTGGCAGTGGGCCGATTTTGCCCATCTTCGAACTTAACCTTCTTATGGAGCCAAGAAATACGTGTTCCAAGTTTCATCATGATATCTCAATTTTTACTCAAGTTACAGCTTGCACGGACAGACGGACGGACGGACGGACAGACGGACGGACAGACAGACATCCGGATTTCAACTCTACTCGTCACCCTGATCACTTTGGTATATATAACCCTATATCTGACTCTTTTAGTTTTAGGACTTACAAACAACCGTTATGTGAACAAAACTATAATACTCTCCTTAGCAACTTTGTTGCGAGAGTATAATTATAGTCGAAAGCCGAATGTACGAAGCGAGTGGATATGATTCGCCAACCGGACCGCTGAGAGATTGTAGAAGATGTCGATGTGGCGCGTAGAATCCAATATCTTGATGAATGTTGATGAGCGAATGTTGTTGATTGTAGATGCTGGCGAAAAGTTGACGTGGATTGTGATTGAGTGGGTAGAGTGGGTGGATGCTTAACTCATTTAAACATCCTGGGCCTCCTAGGCGAATATTTTGCCTAGTATTGCATATGTATATGCTGTTGCATTTATTTAGGCAAACTGCTATTAGAGTAGCCGAAGCGCGGAATACGTTCTGACAGCAGAAGTATTTTTTTGATAGAGTTGTAATCTACTCATATTTATCCGTGTGTGTAGAGAACGGATTTTGGTTTGAAACATACCACAAGTATGTATTATGTATAATATGCATTTTAATATGCGGGTAGGTGCTTAAGAAAAGAAACTTTATTTTGCGGGTTTATTTGATTTTGCTTTTTTGACTACTCATTATTATGGCAAACAAGTGTATGCGTTGTTTGCTTGTATTCATTTCATTAGCGGTTATTGAAAATTTCTTATTTCATCGGTATGGTATACCGGTTGTTTTTTATTTGCCTTTTCTATGTTATCGGCTTATAAAGGATAGTAACTCCACGCCTGGCTCAGAGGTGGCCAGAACGGGTACTCCTTAGCCCTAGATTTAGGACTATGATATTAGAGGGATCTTGCGAGAGAATGCCCGTGAATGGAGATCTACTTCTATTCATAAAGTAGAAAATTCTTCATAATTAAGTTGATGATTTGTATAGCTGATTCCCATAACCCACCCATATGAGAAGCGGTTGGATAGTTGTGATAAGAGCGACCTTAGCTTTTGTAAGAGCAGGTACGTCAATGTATAGCATTGGGAGTATGGTGATCCTTTAACTTTCTTTGTGATTTTATTTATTTTTGAAAATTGACTGTGTTATATTTTATGGTTTTAGTGCGTGTGCACTAATTTGGCGTTTAGCAGCCTGCCACCGCTTTAGGATTTGTTCAGAATTGGTTTTCATTATTGACGAAAGCCATCCTGCGGGGCCGAAAAGTTGTATGTGCTTTTAATATAGGAGGAAGTTTCCCTATGTCTCGAAATTTCCTTAATTGTGAATTAAGGTTTGCATTATCCTCAACTTGAGTTGGTATGGTGGTGACTAGTTCTGTAACTAGTCCACTTTGTGTTTCGCTGTGCAGCGTTTGAACTTTTTGTGCCTTTGAGCAACATGTTGTCTCTTGGCAATTCGAATTCGAATTTCGGGTTCCTGGATTTGCTTTTGCAATTATACCAGCGGTTCTTTTTGTATAAGCGCTTCTTTGGAGTGAGCTAAGAAATGTGCTGTAGTGAAGCATTGAATTGTGTCTTTTGTGACAATATGAGCAATTAAATTTGCTTTTGCAACTTTTAAAACTGTGTGTATGGGACAAGCAGTTTGTACAGAGTCTTTTTGATCTGACAAAGTTGTTCCTTTCGTTAATGTTTAATTTTTTGAACTTCTCGCAAGTTTTAAGCTTATGCTCTCTGGTGCATAGTTCGCATGACGTATGTTTTCTTTGTTCGGATGTGAACGATTGTGTTTTGTTAAAAATTATTCTTCTATTTTGGTCGTGTTTAATGTTCTTATTTCTGACTATTTTTTCTTCTAACCTTTCCGCAATTTCATATTGGATGGTGAGAAAATCTTTCATTTGTTGCCACGTTGGGCACTTTTTTCGTGATGAGAGCGATTGCTCCCATAGAATAACGGATTTTCTGGTAATGCGGTGGTGCAAATGTTTACCAGAATAGGATCCCACCTGTCTGTGGGGATATTAAGTGTCGATAGAACCGACAAATAATTAGAAACAGTGGATTCTAGTTTAATGAATTCTACACTTGTTTCTTTCTTAATTTTAGGCAAGTTTAATAGTGTCGTTACTTGCTTATCGACCAGTATTCTTTCGTTTTCAAATCTAGCTTTTAGAGCTTCCCAAGCCAAATTGAAATTGTCGTCATTTAATGCGAACTTTTTAACTATTTCGCCTGCTTGACCTTTTGTTTTGTATCTGAGGTGATACAATTTTTGCGCTTGTGATAATTGAGGATGGTTGATGTAAACGGCTGTAAACATGTCCCGGAAGGACGGCCATTCTTCATAACCTCCATAGAATGTTTCTGTGTCACAAGCGGGCACCTCGAGCTGGATGCCGAAACTTGCCTTTTGAGTGTCTATTTGTGACAGCTCTACTCTACTGTGGGGAGTAAGTGAAATTGCTTTAATGAGCTTTAGTTGATCGGAGATCATAGCTTCTGTTTCTTCGAACTGGTCTAAGCAGTTTTCGTATAAGGCGTAAGCAGATAATTTAAAATTGTGTGGTAGATCTGAATCGTCAGAAACTACAATGGCGTCATGAGCCGCTTGGAGGCGAGTCCAAAAATTTTTCAGATTTTGACTTTTTATTTCTAATAACGATTCCGAGTTTTCGTGAATCGGTGAAGAGGCAAATCTAGTGCAGTATCTTGTTAAACTGTCACTTTCTGATATAAATCTAGAAACCTGTTTTGAGCGTGTAGCTGAAGGTGTATTTGGATTTGTGTCGTCATTAACCATTTTTGTATTATTTTTTTGCTTTAATTAATATATGTATGTCGGTATATAGGCACACCCTAATACTTGGCTTGTATGTACTTATGTTTTGTGCAACTGAGAGCTCGTTGAAGAGATCAATGCGCTATTTACATAAGTATCCACGAATTGTTTGTGCGTTTATGATTATGCTTTGTTCGTAATTGAAGTGGTGAACACATAGAGCGCGACAGACTGCAGCAGCACGACAGTGAACTGAAAACGTCGTTGTTCATCTTAGTACATGTACATTTTGAGAAGCAACAACAACACAATGGCCGGCATGTACACAAAGCTACGCAGTTGTCCATTTTGTATGTACACAATTTCGTTGTGGCCATACTAATTCCTTTCACTTAAATGAAATTTTAATATTTTCTTCAAAGTGAAATTTTTCGCAAAAAATAAGTAAATAGGTAAATATTTTTGCTTTAAAGTGTCAATCATTAATACAAATGATATAATAGAGCTATAATATAGCTATTTTATGCTTTTATTTGTAAAATAACGTCAAGTTTGTTAGAGCTGTGAATAATTTTACATATTAGTGGCATCACCACTCTGCAGTTGTGTAGTCGTGTAGCTGTTAAAATAACACTGCCCATAAGAACGTGTGTATTTTAATATTTGACAGATGTAGTTTGCAGTCTGTCGCGCTCTATGTGTTCACCACTTGAGAGCTCGTTAGAGAGATCAATTCGCTTTTTGTAAGCGATCCTGCTTGTTTTTGTTTGCCAAAGAACAAGAGGTATTGTCGGATAGATGCCAATGTGAAATTTAAAAGGATGTGTATGTTCGTATGTTTGTGCTAATGTACATATGTGAGCAAAGTGTATGATGTAATGTTTTGTGCAATCCTGCTTGTTTTTATTTGACAAAGAACAAGGGGTATTGCTGAATATTTGCCAATGTGGACTTTGGATAGAAGTATAGTTACATACAATTGTATACTTATGTACCAATATCTATTTGTGTTTATTTTTTTTTTGGTATTAATAAGTATTTTTTATTACTAAAATAATAAGTGTTACTTTACCGGAATATTTTTATTATTTAAGGAATAATTCGATCAGATTTTTATGAAAATTATTTAAAATTTAACATATAGTACCCAGTGCAGGGTATAAATTCGAAGGTGAACTCTGAAAGGTAAACCACTATGCACTATTATACGTATGTATATTAGGGTGGGCCATTTTGAGACAACCTTTTTTTTCAACTGAAAAACAGGCTCAAAACTTTCGAAATGTGTAAAAAAAATGTCACTCAAAAGATGAGCTCTTAATATTAATATTAAGAGGTGCCTGTTTCAAATTTTCTGTTTTCCATATAAATTACATGGAAAAAAAATCGCTTTTTTTGTGGTGGTTATTATATGTGCACGCGATGGCTGCCAGTAGGGATGGTAAACTCGATTCCGATTCTACTCGAAAATCGAGTTCTCTCGTAAAATAGTCGATATTTCAGAATCGATCTTCAGTAGTCGAAGTCGATTAAGAATCGATTCTTGACATTCGAAAAATCGATCATTTTACGAGAAAACTCGATTTTCGAGTAGAATCGGAATCGAGTTTACCATCCCTACTGGCAGCCATCGCGTGCATATAAGTTACGCAATCACTTTCGTGAGAGCGAAAAAAAATACAATTTTAGTTTTAGGCGGACAGCGATTCCGCGTTTATTGAGTTTAAATTAACAACTGCCCAACTGATCTAGTTTACAAGTACTTATATTTATATTAAAGCTAGGGCTATGCACTTAATTATTTGCATCACCAGTTTATTGTACTGAGCAGACTGCTGCAATAGCAATATTGTTTCAGCTTGCGCTTTGCGCAAGCTATTCTTTGGAAAGTTAATATTTCTGCAATAATGCAATATTATTGATTTCCGTTGCATAAAAATTGGCACAACCAATATTGCAATTAATTCCGGGAATTTGAATGTTAACTATTCTTAAGACATGTGCCGGAAGTTGGCTGTGGGGTTACTAACATCTTTGGTGTTAACTCTTTCCCTCTTAAATCGATTGTCCCCAATCGGTGTTTTTGTAAAATATTCTAAGATATTGCGACTTGTAAAAATGGACCGTTTTTTAAATTTGAAACGTCTTCAGTTTTTCCTTGCGATACTGGTGATACATATAGCTTGTGCTTGTGCTTAATTATGAATACCAAAATGAATACCACTAGTACTAGATATAATAAATACTAGTGCGACATCAGTGCTTAGACTAATTATATGCGTTTTATAGTTTTCTATTCACTAAGAGTTTAATGTGATCATCTTGATTTCAATTGTTTTAAGTACAAAGATTTCAACTTTAGATTTGGAAAAGATGTATTTTGGTATTTAATTTTTGTTATCATATTTGGCAAAATAAATTGATCGAATGCTTTCATTTTTACATTAGAAAAGGTTTTATTCATTACTCTAATTTCACAGTTCTCAAATGTAATAAGAAAATTTCCTTTAATTTTTATTTTCATTTTATTACAATTGTGTACAATTTCAGAATAGAAATTCTTAAATATTAGTATACCAGGTAAAATTTCTTTTACAACGGTTTCTTCAAAGGTTTGCATATCGCAGTATGCTTCTTCGAAGTTTAGTATATTCTTTAAACAATCATCTACAATTTTTTTCACATTTTGTTTCAGATTTTCCTTTACATTTACATTAAAAATATTGTTCATATTATCCACTAGTATTTCATAATTTTTCAATATGATTGTTTTATTTTTGGCATTAGGGATAGGCTCGAACAGGATTTTGGATAGGATATCTCGTGAATAGTTAGGAATTTTAAGGATTATGATAATATTCTGTTCTTTGTACGGCGACGGAAACTTTGATGTTAGAGTAGCTGTCAAAGTCATTAATCAAGTTGAGTTCTGTCTCTGTTAAAATATCGGTGGGAATTATTCCGAGTTTGCTTGAAAATATTATTTGATGATGTCGTCAATGTGGTCACGTAAAAGGGAAATGTCATTGTTAACTTGGTAAATTTGTTGCATAAATTCAATTTCGTCTTCTACTGTCATTATTTTGTTTTGGATAAAGTTCTTGAATTTGTTCAAATAGTCACTTATTACAATCTGTTTGTTATTTATGTGATTAGTAATGTTTTGTATTTGGGATGATAGTAAATTATTTACGAATGTCAGATTATGGATTCTATCCGTCAAGATTTTTCCGTTGTTTGAGAGGTATTCTAAAGAGTTTTTTATTTTGGTTTCGTCGTCACTGTCCATAGTACCTGCTACTACTTTAAGTCCTTTTCCTAATACATTTATTAAGCCTCTTTTATGTCTAAAGTGTGGGTTAAGATTCTCAATCTTCTTTTCTAATAATAAAAATTCTTATTGACTGTGTCCAGTAAGTGCTTGCTTTCTATTCTATTGGCGGTTAGTCCTTGTATGTTGTGTAGGATTAGTGTCACTGTGTCCTCGTACGCAGTTATATTAACAATATGAAGAATTTTGCTATAGTGATCGATTACTTTTATTTCCTCCGTCTTGATGGGAATATATCCGTTATTATTTGTCAAGTCTTGTATGTCGATTTGTTGTGCTACGGTGGTGAGAATCGTCATTATTATGACCAAAAGTCTTATTGCTGTGCTCATTTTTCTAGGGAAAGAAAAGAAAAATTAAGCTCTTATGATAACCTAATATTATTTTTATGAATTATTCTCTCCTGACTTTGTTTTGACTGTAGTGTTATAATTTTGTACTACGATTTCTTTCTTGTATCTAGCTGATAATTTATTTCCTAATCTACGATTTATCTTTACGAAAATCTCATCGCCTTCCGAATATTGTTTCGGTGTCAATCTGTTTTTATTATGGAAAGAAAGGTCGGCGGTTTGTTTGTCTTTTAGTTTTTTAATTATTTCTTGCCTATCAATATCTAGCAGTTTGGGATCGCTACTAACGCGTCTTCCGAAAAATATTTCTATCGGTTTCCTTCCAGTGGTAGAGTGTATGGAATTATTATATTCTTTTACCGATTTTTCTAAAAGTTCATAAAATGTTCGATGCGTTTTTTCGACCTGAAGGCAACGCATTATTTCTTGAAGGGTTGAGTGAAACCGCTCTACCTGTCCATTTGAACAACTCGTATATGGGGGTGTTCGATGTATTTCAATACCAAACTCATTTTCAATCATAAAATTTAGTGTCTCTGAGTTAAAGGATTTTTCGTTGTCCATTACTATTGTTTCCGGTACTAAAGTGAAAAGAATATCCTCATTGGTTGTCTGATATCTTCTGCTGCTCTAGACCGAATGGGTTTTGCTACTGCATATTTCGAAAATTTGTCTACAGCAGTTAAAATTAGTTCTTTACCGACCAAGAATATGTCTATGTGGACTATTTGTCCTGAAATTTTGGGATGGGGCGTATTTTGTAGTTGGGGTTTGGGTGGGTGTCGTTCGTATTTGTTCTCTTTACAAGTGGCGCATAATTTAATAATTTTCTTGATTTTATTTGCCATTCCGGGAAAGTAGTATTTTTCCAAAATCTGTGTCCTATTCTCTTTGCTGTTTCTATGAGCTCTGTTATGTGTTCTAATTATGAGTTCCTCCTGTTCTTGTTCACTAGTTACATCTTCGACTTCTGCTTGAGTGAATCTAATGCGATACTTACTAAAGTGCAAGGGGTATAGTTCCTGTATTTTCCCCATTGTGGATTCTTCTGTTTTAATACAATTTATTACCGAAGGGTTGAGGTATCTTTTAAGGATTGAAATCAGATTTGCTTGAGAATATTCTGGTTCCGTTATTATATGGCGATGATACGTTGGGAATACTATTTTAAATTGGTAAGTAGAGGTTTCTGCATCTCTTTAAGAAGATTTGATTTTTGAAAGCGTTAATAGGGCTTCGATACTATATATTAAATTATGGAATGAGCTATCATCCGAATTTGTTGCTATAGACAAAGTGTTAATGTGCACCTCATTTGGTGGAATCCTCGATAATGCGTCCGCCACTACGTTTTGATTGCCCGGTTTGTAAAAAAGTTCATATGAGTATTCCTCCCAAGTGGCTTTCCACCTCTTCATTTTTGAATTATTATTTTTATTGCTCAGCGCATATGTTAGCGGCTGGTGATCAGTAAAGATTTGGACCTTGGCAGATCCATACAAATAGTTTCTGGATGAATTTAAAGCCCAAATTATGGCTAGCATTTCCTTTTCGTTGGCTGCATAGTGCTCTTCGGCTTTATTTAATGTCCTTGAGATAAATGCCAGGGGCTTCTGAATCTTGGGATAGAACAGCTCCAATAGCGAAATTGGAAGCATCTGTTACCAGCTCAAATTTTTTATTGTAATCGGGGTATGCGAGTACAACATCCTTTGAAGTAAGTGAGCGCTTGATATTATTAAAGGCTTGTATCGCTTCTTTGCTCAAATTTATTTTTTACTATGAGGATTTGTTTTTTGAAATTCTACCCTCTTCCCTCTCTGCAAAGGGTTGTTAGGTTTCGCTAATTTCGCATAATCCTTGATAAACTTTCGGTAGTATCCTGACATACCGAGGAAACTACGAAGATCTTTCAAAGTTGTGGGCTGTGGGAATTTGTCAATTGCCGCAACTTTTGCAGGATTGGTTTTTACTCCATCCGGGGTGATAACGTAGCCAAGAAATTCTGCTTCTTTTTTAAAAAATTACACTTGTCCAACTGGACCTTCATGTTGGCTTCTTCCAAGGTTTTAAATATTATTTTTATGTGATTAAAGTGTTCTTCTTGGGTTTTACTAAAAATGATGATGTCGTCGATATAGACATAACAACATTTTCCAATGTGTTCTCGGAGTATATTATCCAGCGCTCGTTGGAAGATAGATGGGGCGTTTTTTAAGCCAAATGGTAACCATGTAAACTCATATTTGCCATTGTTAATAGAGAATGCAGTTTTCTCTATATCAGATTTTTTTAGTGGAATCTGGTGAAAACCACTTTTTAAGTCGAGAACAGTAAAGAAATTGCTGTTTCCCAGTTGAGATATAACTTCTGATATCTCAGGTATTGGATATCTGTCCGCGGTTGTGACAGCATTTAGTTTCCTAAAATGTATGACCATGCGGTACTGTTTGTTTCCCGCTGAATCTGCTTTCTTAGGTACAATCCACACAGGGGAGTTGTACGGTGACCTAGAGGGTCTTATAATACCATCCTTTAAAAGTTTTTCTACTTGCGATTCTACCTCACTTTTTAATGATGCTGGATGGGGATAGAATCTCGTGTAAACAGGAGAGTCATTGATAGTCCGGATTTGTCCAACGACTTTAGTCGTATAAGTAAGTTTCTCGTCGGGCCTCGGAGAAGAGCTTGGGATGTGTATTCACGATTTTTCTCATAACATCTCTCTGTTTAGGAGACAAATTTTCTTCTTTTATGTTAATAACGTTGACACTTTGCGAAGGAAGCTGTTTAAGTCATACAACAGTAAAATCGTTTCTTAATACCATATAATTTTTGTCGGTGTGTATTATTGCTTTTAGTGCTCTAAGCGTATCGTTCTCTAAAATACCATCAAATGTTTTCAATGAAGGCATTAGATAAAATCTTATTTTATCCTCGATTTTGAAAAGTTTCACGTATGTATGCTCGCTGATTTTTATATCACCAATAATAGATCTAGCATAGAAGGGACTCTCGTTTTCTATGCGTTTTTTTTACTAAGTCGGGCTTAACATAATTTTTAGAAGATCCTGTATCGACTAAAAACTTCAGAATGTTACCGCTCTCCGTCTTCACTTCGAAATAAGGGAGCGAAGAGCTACTCATGCTAAAAAATGGATGTCACTTGGTTCCCCGTATTGAACACTTCCATCTTCGCTTTGCTCGACCGCCGTTGTATCTATGTGGAAAGTCCTCTGATTTTTGTTTGGCTGATAATTAGTGACCGATGGCGGTCTCTTGCCTTGGAGTTGGTTCCGATGTGACCTATTCATATAATTAATTCTACGCGAGTGTATACTCTGGTCAACTTCCATAGGCTCTGGCCTTGGTTGAGGCTTAGGTGGCCTGGGGGGAGCGTTTATATTTGGGATTTGTACAGGCGGTTGTTGCCTGTCCAATTAGTATATTTGTGGCATATGTGCCAATTGAGGGTAAAACTCTTGCCTTTGAGCTTGTATTGGGTACCTTCTTGAAAAGGTTTGATTATTTTGGTACGTTCTTTTTAAGGTATGCGCATGAGTCGTGCGGAAATTTTGGTTGTCCAACTTAAGACATAGGTGAAGGGCCTGGGGCAGGTCAACAGGTTCCCTTATTCCTAGCAGCCTTGGGAGGTCGCCATTCAGCCCTCTTATGAAGGTATCTAATGCTCTGTCCCTGTAGGATTGTGTCATCATCCTGCAAGGATTCATTACTCATTTCTGAGACAACCTACTTTATCTAAAATTAAGGACAGATGTTTGTAAACTAGCTGGTAAAATTCTGCGACTGTATTTCGTCCCTGTATAAGAGTGGTCATTTGGTATTCTAGTGTGAACAGGTCGCGTTTGTCGGCGTAATGCATGGAAAGACATTTTGTTATAGCAGACCAGTCGAGAGGCGTGTTATAAGATTCTAGCGCCATGTCTGCGTTGCCCACTATTTTATTCCTAACCACGCTAAGAATACCGTAATACTTTGGGGTTCCTCTTAGGGGTTCGTATATTTTTAGGATCCGATCTACGCTTTTCCTCCATGAATTAAATTCGCCTGCGTGACCGGAAAATTCTTTCAAACATTTAACGACGTCGGGTATCCTATTCTAAGTCTATTAAATTTGTCCTGTGGGTTTCTTCTATAGTTTGGTCAGTTGCTAAAGACAAACTAGCATTTGGGTTAAGAGCTGACTGTACTATTTGTGGTCCTTGTTGCCTAAAAATGTCTGTTGCTATGTTTCCTATGAGAGTCGTTAAGTCGTCAATGCTCAATTGAGCGTTTCGTGCCGCCTGAGGAGTAGGTGTTGCATTATTTTGGAGAATTGAGGGGCGAACAAGATTGTCTGGATTTGCCATCTTATAATTGTTAATATAATATTGTTACTTTAAAATTTTTCTTACTTTAATATTGATCCTGCTTCCTGGATGCTGATGTTCTCAGGGCTGGTGTCCTCTTTGAGATGTTGATTGATGGAATTCTTGGTATAGATATAACGGTTGTAGTCGCTGGGGATAGTACAATTGTTGGTTATAGGTGATTTTAGTACTTTTTATTGTACTAATTTTTTCTCAACTGTTTCCCTTAGGAGTTTGATTTTGAAGCCTTTTTTAGCTTTAAATGGTTTGTTTTAGAATGTATTTTAATTGTTTATATTGTTACTTTGCTTGTCGCTTTTCAGGCTTTTTTTTTTTTTTTTTTTTTTTTTTTATGGTGACGATAAATTTAATTAGTTATCTTCGTTATTTTAACTATCAGTTTTAATTTTTTTTTTTTCCTAGAGTGTAGGCTGGTACATAATACCACCTTTTTGCCGAAGCTACTAAGGGGCCTTCACAACTGCGGTTTTTTGCTTCTTCAGTTTTGGGTAATTTGCTGCAGGGTGGCACTAGCACACTGTCACTAGTTTATCACTTAAAGGTCACAGCACAAAGTTAACGTTTTTACTGTATTTCACTTGATTTTACCACAGATTTTGCCACTCGCGCACTACCGGTACTTTTAGGTATACGACGTTCTATGCTTTACGCGTTATAAAAAAAATTTTTTTTTTTTTTTGATTTCACGCTTTACGCGGTACAAAAAATTTTTTTTTTTGATTTCACGCTTTACGCGGTATATTATACAAAACTTTACGTTTTGTATTTAGCTCGGGCGCCAGTTACGCAATCACTTTCGTGAGAGCGAAAAAAAATACAATTTTAGTTTTAGGCGGACAGCGATTCCGCGTTTATTGAGTTTAAATTAACAACTGCCCAACTGATCTAGTTTACAAGTACTTATATTTATATTAAAGCTAGGGCTATGCACTTAATATTTATTTGCATCACCAGTTTATTGTACTGAGCAGACTGCTGCAATAGCAATATTGTTTCAGCTTGCGCTTTGCGCAAGCTATTCTTTGGAAAGTTAATATTTCTGCAATAATGCAATATTATTGATTTCCGTTGCATAAAAATTGGCACAACCAATATTGCAATTAATTCCGGGAATTTGAATGTTAACTATTCTTAAGACATGTGCCGGAAGTTGGTTGTGGGGTTACTAACATCTTTGGTGTTAACTTATATAATAACCTCCGCATAATAACCGTTTTGTTCCTCTTTCTGTGCTCCAGCTGGCTTCTTCCTTCTGCTGTTGTTTTGTTTGTGTGTACATATATTTGTTTGAAGTGTTCGCGACCGTTTGTTTCGTTCTTGTGTTTTTTCGTTGTTTTAATGTTTATGCGTTTTTCGCGCCGGATTTATGTTTTCTTTTAGGTTTCGCGCGTTCGTTTATTCATTTTTAGTTTGCTTTTAGGTTTCGCGCCCGAATAGTGTTTGTTTTTGATTTATGTTTTGTATTTTTAGTTTGACGATTTCACTCTCGGTTTTGTGTTGTTTTTAGTTTCTGTACACTGGTATATAATTTTAAGTTTTGGTTGACACGCACTTTCAATATATGTACATATGTTAATGTTTTTTTTTATTTAATTAGGAATTTTATCCAAATTTGCGCAAATATGAATTTGTTTTTGATAATTGTTTGTACATATATGTATATATTTCACTGCACACTTTTTCCTCTGCTGTTTTTTTTTGTCACCACACCTTTTGTTGTGATATGTATATATGTATATGCATATGTGCATTTAGATTTATGTACCACTGCGTTATAATATATTTATGTATAGATACTTGCTTTATCTTTGGTGCCACTGCATTTTTTTTTTTTGGGTTTGTTCACCGCACAATTCCTTAGTTTTAATTTTGTGTCACAGCACTTTGTAGTAAAAACAATGAAATATTATTTTTCTTAATAATTTTGATTTGTTCTTATGTAGATAAATCCGAAGGTGCCTATCGGTAATTTTCGAAGGACCATGAGTATTTTGATAATAATACTAACCACTTTCGCACTTAAATTCAGATGCTCACACGTTTTAAATGTATAGGTATGGTGAGTTGTGTTGGTGTCATCAGCTGTGGTGAATTAAGCTGTCTTATTAGGGTGCGCCAGTTTACCCGGGTAGAGTGGGTGGATGCTTAACTCATTTAAACAGTGGCTTTAGCTCACCATGCAGTGTAAGCTAGTGCATATATGCAAGAAATATGTAAGTAAAGCGAGATTTCTCTGAAATAATGATGGCATGTCGTTCGTTGTAACTAAGGCTGGAGTTCGCTAATCTTCCATTTGACCTTATTAATCCCTTAGAGTCCACTAATGGATTTAAGACGAGAAGTGAGCTTCCTTTTTCGAGAGGTCGCTTTTCAAGCAACTTTGATTTCTCTTTGCTGAAATAGCGAGTTTGTGTATATAATATTAGATTGACCTTGGCATGTTGCAAGTCGGAATGCGTTAGTTGTACGCAACGACCATTTGGTGCTCCTTTCATTTTTTGTTTAAGTCTTTGAATGAATTGGTTCATATAAGCAACTATCCTGCTCTAGGAAATGATGAAAATCTGTAGAGAATATCATCCTCTTCTGGAGTGATATGAAAATTTTCTATTTTCCGACTTTCGGGAGGTAGACTTTGGCCAGAATTCTGATGATTCTGGTCATATAAGCGACTACCCTGCTTTAGGAAATGATGAAAATCTGTGGAGAATAT
The DNA here is from genome assembly GCF_016617805.1 of Bactrocera tryoni. Lineage (NCBI taxonomy): Eukaryota > Metazoa > Arthropoda > Insecta > Diptera > Tephritidae > Bactrocera > Bactrocera tryoni. Next base: position 17,800,935 of record NW_024395977.1, read on the forward strand.
CATCCTCTTCTGGAGTGATATGAAAATTTTCTAATTTCCGACTTTCGGGAGGTAGACTTTGGCCAGAATTCTGGTGATTCTGTTAGCCATGTGGGACCGTTCAATCCGCTGGGTAATATGCACTTGCAACGTGTTGCCTAATTGCTGGGTCAACTAAGTCTACGATTTGAGATAGATTTTATGATCGTTTAATTTGAGATGGGTTTGAACTATTGAAATTAATTTTGCTAACAGAAGAGCACCATTCAGTTCAAGCCGTGGCAAACTGAGTGTCTTCAAAGGTGCTACTTTGGCATTGGCTACCAAGAGTTATGAAGATATTTTGATATTGTACTAAGTGCGCACGTAAACTGTTGCGCAATAAGCCTTTTCAGAGGCATCACAGAAATCGTGTAATTCTGCGTTAATGTTAGGGGTGAAATTTACCCATCGAGGGACTTGAATTTCAGATATAATATGTAAGTTGTTAGCAAATTGAACCCATTTCTCAAAACGTAAAGGTTTTACCTGTTTATCTCGTTCAGTGCCATCTTGCCACAATTCTTAAAAGAATTTTAGCTTGAATCATTATTGGCGAAAGCCATCCTGCGGGTTCGAAAAGTTTTGTCACCGAGGAAGTATTTGGCGTTTTGTAATGGCGGACATAGCAGATATTGACTCAATTGTATATGAGAATTGATCTGTTATCGCATTCCATTGAATCCCTAAAGTTTTGGTGGTACTAGCTTTTTCAAATTTAAGGAAGTCTGTATCTAATAAGTCTTCCTTTTGAATGTCTATTAATTTCAGGGTGATTTGATGCAATCTTCTTTAGGGGGAAACCTGCTGAATTTAATGCTTCGATCACTTGCGATAGTGATTCGCACTATTCTATGATAGAGGTGTTTCTAATGATGGAGATGTTTTTGGCTTAACTTCTCTTGATTTGTCAGATTGCATTAATTTGAATAGAGTTTGAAGCTTTTAGCTTAAAGTTTTGTAATTTTGATAATTGATACAAAATTAATATTGCTAAAGCAATGTAGTTAAATAGAAAGAGTATAGATTATAAATTTTGTAAACAGAAGATTTGTTTTTGTAAAAAAAAATTATTTTTTGCAAAATATATTATGTGATAAAATTTTTCGATTCGCGAAAGTGTTTTTTCTTTTTGTTTATGTAAAATTTCGATAATCTTTTTTTTTTTAATGAGACTGAAAATTTTTAGAAGTGTATCAAAGTATCTTCAGTTCACTCGCGCTTATTTTGTATATTTGTATCTCCAACAAATCAAGAACGCGAAAGAAAAAATACAATACGTAAAATTGTTTGTATGTATCTATGTATTTATTATCATATGTTTGCATATGCATATGCTTTATATGCACCATATGACGTTTTCCTTTTTGTTTTGCTTTGCTCGTATCCCTTGTAGGTATGTAATTGTTATATAAGTATGTATATATCAGTGGCGGCGGGGGGTTTTTGATGTTAAAACACCCCCTAAACTTAGAGAAAACAAGTAAGGAAGGGCTAAGTTCGGGTGTCACCGAACATTTTATACTCTCGCATGATAAAGTGATAATCGAGATTTCATTATACGTCATTTACATATTTTTCAAATACCGTATTTTTGTAAAGTTTTATTCCGCTATCATCATTGGTTCCTAATGTACTATATATTATACAGAGAAGGCATCAGATGGAATTCAAAATAGCGTTATATTGAAAAAAGGCGTGGTTCTTAACCGATTTCACCCATATTTTGTACATGTCATCAGGGTGTTAAGAAAATATTATGTACCGAATTTCATTGAAATCGGTTAAGTAGTTCCCGAGATATGGTTTTTGGTCCATAAGAGGGCGACGCCACCCCCATTTTCAATTTTTAAAAAAAGCCTGGGTGTAGCTTCCTGCTGCCATTTCTTCCGTAAAATTTAGTGTTTCTGACGTTTTTTGTTAGTCATAACCTTTGGGGCGTGGTTATTATCCGATTTCTTCCATTTTTGAACTGTATATGGAAATGCCTGAAGGAAACGACTCTGTAGAGTTTAATTGACATAGCTACAGTAGTTTCCGAGATATGTACAAAAAACTTAGTAGGGGGCGGGGCCACGCCCACTTTTCTAAAAACATTACGTCCAAATATGTCCCTCCCTAATACGATTCTTTGTGTCAAATTTCACTTTAATATCTTTATTTATGGCTTAGTTATGACACTTTATAGGTTTTCGGTTTCCGCCATTTTGTGGGCGTGGCAGTGGGCCGATTTTGCCCATCTTCGAAATTAACCTTCTTATGAATCCAAGGAATACGTGTATCAAGTTTCATCATGATATCTCAATTTTTACTCAAGTTAAAGCTTGCACGGACGGACGGACGGACAGACGGACGGACAGACGGCCGGACGGACAGACAGACATCCGGATTTCAACTCTACTCGTCACCCTGATCACTTTGGTATATATAACCCTATATCTGACTCTTTTAGTTTTAGAACTTACAAACAACCGTTATGTGAACAAAACTATAATACTCTCCTTTGCAACTTTGTTGCGAGAGTATAAAAATATATGTTTTTTTTATATGGGTTTGGAATGAGGTTATTGATAAAAAAAATCGCGTCATATTATAAGCAATTATAATAAGTTACAAGATTTTTGTTGTTATTCATATAATTCGAACTTTCTCTACATTTGTACAAGCAGTATCGCTGAAGCTCAGTGATTAATTAAGGATTACACGGGATCTCACATTCCATGTTATATTTTCCTTGGTTTTTGAAAGAATTCTTCTAGTATTTCATCAACTGACTAATCAATATCCTTATGAATATTCATTGATGCTAGACCATTAAACCTATCTTGACCTGTCGTATTTCGTAAATCGGTTTTAATTCACTTTAAACTTGAAAAACTTCTTTTCGATGATGCTATTGAAACAGGCAATAACGCCAATATGCGTAAAATCTTGAAAACATTCCCAAAAGACGTTTTCTTCCCTGCTTTTAAAGCTTCGAGAGCATTCCGAAAATGCTTGCCTGAAGTTCGCTGTTTCCACATTTTCACCTCCGCAAGAAAGTTTTGTTCTGAACAGTTGATCACCCTTTCATAAAAAGAAAATATTTCTCGAGCTTTTTTAGCGTCAAATTCGTACTTTGGGAAAAATACATAAAAATTTTCTAACACTGATTTGTGGTCAAGAAAGCGGCTTTTCAAATGAGAAATGTAAGTATGTATCAAAAAAGGGATGCGATAAAATGTCTCAGCGTCGTTCGTTTTCAAATTGAAGCGATTCATTTGGCGACTACTGTAGCGTGGTACCTTTATTTCTGTACATAGTTCGGGGCATACTTCTTCAACGTTATTAAAAACCAAAAAAAGTTTTTTTCGGCATTTTGTCGCGTTTCTTCGAACTCTTTTAAAGCGTCGTCCGCTAATCTAATGGCTTCTGCGAGATCTTCATCAGGCGATTGTAATTGCCGGCTGACAGGTAGAACGACTGCATTTACGGATTGCATTATGAAGCAGGAAATTTGTAATTCTGCAGCAGAAATCGCAGCGACGAGCTGAGAGGCCGTAGTTGAAGTCTCCGGATCCTTCCAAGTTACGATTCTTTCTAATGATTTCATCACGAATGGATGCAATTCGATATATGTCTACACGGCTTCATGGCTTTCAGCCCATCTTGTTGGGCATACAGATTTGACAACGAAGCGCGCTGATTAAATTTGAATTTGAAATATTAAGGGAGAGCTGTTGTGGTATTTACACATATCTTGCTTCGTTCTACTTTAATCTCCCTACAATTGCTGTTATCAGTGGTTGGCAGCGTTATTTGATTTTTTTTTTCAACAAAAGGAATTGCACATGTTTTTGTGTGCTGAAAATGATTTACAAGCGTAAAACTAGATTAAAATTTGATCGTACGCTTAACGCTACTCTGCCACATAAAATAAACCTTTCAGACTTTATTTTCTGTTAAATGATATTTTTTACAAGTGTAGGGCAATGTTTTGCTCTTTGCGATTATTCAGTTCCATTTTTGTAAATTAATTAATTTTTGTGTCTTTGCAAATAGCAAATATGTTGCCGAGGGTCAATTTTGCAAATAATTCGCAGTATGTAATTACTATAAATTAGCACTTTACAGTGTCAGTAAACATCTTGTAAGAAAATCATGGTTTTCCTTATATGTGCTTTAAATGAAGAAGTTATTATACCCTGAACAGGGTATATTAAGTTTGTCACGAAGTTTGTAACACCCAGAAGGAATCGTCGGAGACCCTATAAAGTATCGGGTGATTTTTTTGAGGTTAGGATTTTCATGCATTAGTATTTGACAGATCACGTGGGATTTCAGACATGGTGTCAAAGAGAAAGATGCTCAGTATGCTTTGACATTTCATCATGAATAGACTTACTAACGAGCAACGCTTGCAAATCATTGAATTTTATTACCAAAATCAGTGTTCGGTCTCGAAATGTGTTTCGCGCTTTACGTCCGATTTATGGTCTACATAATCGACCAAGTGAGCAAACAATTAATGCGATTGTGACCAAGTTTCGCAAACTCAGTTTACTTTATTGGACATTAAACCAACCACACGAATGCGTACAGTACGTACAGAAGAGAATATTGCGTCTGTTTCTGAGAGTTGTGGCTGAAGACCTGTGCGAAATGTCGATTCGTCGCCGTTCGCAGCAATTGGGTTTGTGTTATTCGACCACATGGAAGATTTTACGCAAAGATCTTGGTGTAAAACCGTATAAAATACAGCTCGTGCAAGAACTGAAGCCGAACGATCTGCCACAACGTCGAATTTTCAGTGAATGGGCCCTAGAAAAGTTGGCAGAAAATCCGCTTTTTTATCGACAAATTTTGTTCAGCGAAATGGACCCGTAAGTTGGCCACCAAGATCATGCGATTTAACGCCTTTAGACTATTTTTTGTGGGGCTACGTCAAGTCTAAAGTCTACAGAAATAAGCCAGCAACTATTCCAGCTTTGGAAGACAACATTTCCGAAGAAATTCGGGCTATTCCGGCCGAAATGCTCGAAAAAGTTGCCCAAAATTGGACTTCCGAATGGACCACCTAAGACGCAGCCGCGGTCAACATTTAAATGAAATTATCTTCAAAAAGTAAATGTCATGAACCAATCTAACGTTTCAAATAAAGAACCGATGAGATTTTGCAAATTTTATGCGTTTTTTTTTTTAAAAAAGTTATCAAGCTCTTAAAAAATCACCCGATATATATATAAATGATCAGTATGTCGAGCTGAGTCGATTTAGCGATGTCCGTCTGTCTGTCCGTCTGTCCGTCTGTCTGTATATATACGAACTAGTCTCTCAGTTTTTAAGATATCGTTTTGAAATTTTGCAAATGTCATTTTCTCTTCAAGAAGCTGCTCATTTGTCGGAACGGCCGATATCGGGCCACTATAACATATAGCTGCCATACAAACTGAACGATCGGAATCAAGTTCTTGTAGGGAAAACTTTCACATTTGTCAAGATATATTCACGAAATTTGGTACAGATTATTTTCTAAAGCAACAATGTAATCTCCGAAGAAATTGATCAGATCGGTTAACTATAGCATATAGCTGCCATACAAACTGAACGATCGGAATCAAGTTCTTGTATGGACAACTTTCACATTTGACAAGATATATTCACGAAACTTCATATATGTTACTTTCTAAGGCAACAATGTAATCTCCGAAGAAATTGTTCAGATCGGTTAACTATAGCATATAGCTGCCATACAAACTGAACGATCGGAAACAAGTTCTTGTATGGAAAACTTTCACATTTGACAAGATATATTCACGAAATTTGGTATATGTTATTTTCTACGGCAACAATGTAATCTGCGAAGAAATTGTTCAGATCGGTTAACTATAGCATATAGCTGCCATACAAACTGAACGATCGGAATCAAGTTCTTGTATGGACAACTTTCACATTTGACAAGATATATTCACGAAACTTCATATATGTTACTTTCTAAGGCAACAATGTAATCTCTAAAAAACTTGTTTAGAACGGATTACTATAGCTATAGCTTCCATACAAACTGAACACATAGTTACTAACAGAAATGCACCTGTGAAGGGTATTTAGCTTCGGTGCAACCGAAGTTAACGTTTTTTCTTGTTTTTTCGTTGCAGTTAATTAGCATCGAATTAAAGTTGTATTTGTAAGTAACGTTTCATCTTTCATAATCTTCCATATTTTAGTCAAGTTGCTAAAAATATTAAATAACAAGTAAGGAAGGGCTAAGTTCGGGTGTCACCGAACATTTTATACTCTCGCATGATAAAGTGATAATCGAGGTTTCATTATACGTCATTTACATATTTTTCAAATACCGTATTTTTGTAAAGTTTTATTCCGCTATCATCATTGGTTCCTAATGTACTATACATATATTATACAGAGAAGGCATCAGATGGAATTCAAAATAGCGTTATATTGGAAGAAGGCGTGGTTGTGAACCGATTTCACCCATATTTCGTACATGTCATCAGGGTGTTAAGAAAATATTATTTACCGAATTTCATTGAAATCGGTTGAGTAGTTCCTGAGATATGGTTTTTGGTTCATAAGTGGGCGAGGCCACGCCCATTTTCAATTTAAAAAAAAAAGCTTGGGTGCAGCTTCCTTCTGCAATTTCTTCCGTAAAATTTAATGTTTCTGACGTTTTTTGTTAGTCCTTTAACGCACTTTTAGTGATTTTCAACATAACCTTTGTATGGGAGGTGGGCGTGGTTATTATCCGATTTCTTCCAAACGACTCTGTGGAGTTTGGTTGACATAGCTATAGTAGTTTCCGAGATACGTACAAAAAACTTAGTAGGGGGCGGGGCCACACCCACTTTTCCAAAAACATTACGTCCAAATATGTCCCTCCCTAATACGATTCTTTGTGTCAAATTTCACTTTAATATCTTTATTTATGGCTTAGTTATGACACTTTATAGGTTTTCGGTTTCCGCCATTTTGTGGGCGTGGCAGTTGGCCGATTTTGCCCATCTTCGAACTTAACCTTCTTATGGAACCAAGGAATACGTGTACCAAGTTTCATCATGATATCTCAATTTTTACTCAAGTTACAGCATGCACGGACGGACGGACGGACAGACAGACAGACATCCGGACTCTACTCGTCACCCTGATCACTTTGGTATATATAACCCTATATCTGACTCTTTTAGTTTTAGGACTTACAAACAACCGTTATGTGAACAAAAAGAATTAAAAAATTCATCTCGGCCAAAAAATGGAATTACCTCGTGAACATTTTCGTGCGATCATTTTTCACAACTTTCGACGTGGATTATCACGACAAGAGTGCAGCGATGAACTAAAATCTTTGTATGGCTATGAAGCACCATCCTATAGCACTGTGAAAAACTGGTACAACGAATTCAATCGTGGACGACGCTTATAAGATCGTCACAGGTGACGAATCATGGATCTATGCGTATGAGCCCGAAACAAAACAGCAATCGACCGTGTGGGTCTTTCAAGACGAGCCAAATCCAACAAAAGTTGTTCGTGGAAAAAGCACTTCGAAGCAAATGATCGCCTGTTTCTTCTGCAAAACTGGTCATGTGGCAGTCGCCACCACTTGAGCAACGTAGGACGGTCAATTCTGAGTGGTACACCACCATTTGTTTGCCTGAAGTCTTCGTAAAAATTCGAAAAACGAACAAGAGAAGACGAATCATTGTGCACCATGACAATGCGAGCTCTCACACATCGGCTCAAACCGTCTTTTGACGGGCCAAAACGTCGAATTGATGGGTCATCCGCCGTACAGCCCTGACTTGGCACCCAATGACTTCTTTTTATTCCCACAATCAAGAAAATAATGCGTGGTCAACGATTTTCGTCGCCAGAAGATGCTGTTGAAGCATTCAAAAACCATGTTTTGGAGGTGTCTCAATCGGAGTGGAAAAAGTGCTTCGAAAATTGGTTTGAGCGCATGCAGTATGTATAAATCTTGATGGAGAATATTTTGGAAAACAATAAAACCATTTTCGCTGATAAATATTCCTATTTTCATTATTAGGCCAGAAATATATATAGCAGCCCTCGTAATATGATTTTTCGCAACTCAACTATCCTTATACCCATTTTTGTGCACAAGAGAAAACGTGTCCTATAATAACTGAATTTTTGCGAGGGAATTGCTGTATTAAAAATACGTTGAGTAATAAAACTTTTCGTAAAACAACCCCCAAAAAAAAAGTTGTATGTACATATGTCACGCGGGAGATGCATATGTTTACCGGCACATTGGCACATACATAAATGTATTGCCTTTTTTCTCTCTTTTTATTCTCTTATTATTTTTTTATTAGTTTTTTTTTGTATTACCTACCTTTGCTTGAATGATATAAGCGATCTAGCTTGTTGCTTTATAGCCCAAGGGGTATCGCTGGAAATTTGCAAGCAACGAGTACTTGTCTTTTGTAAATTGTTTTTGTAATGGTTTTTGGTCGTGTGTTTGGAGACACGAATTGAACATCCAAGCAGGTAGTTTAATCTACATATATATATAAAAGAAAGTGACGTTAGTTACTACGCTTATAACTGGAGAATGCCTGGATCGATTTCGGTGATTACCACCAATTCGGACAGGTCTCCGCCCAAACAAGGAGAATACTTAAGAAAATTCTGGAAAATTTTCCGAAAAAAAAATTTTCAAATACGATTTTAAAAAGGAAATAAAAACGAACATGATTTTAAATGCTGGCGCATAACTCAAAAACGCCTGGACCAATTTTGCCAATTCTTTTTTTTTAAATGTTCGTTGAGGCTCAAGGATAGTTTTTATGGCGAAAAAAATTCGAATAATTGCCGGAAAACCCCTAAAAAGATCTTTTTTCTTTTTCCCATACTAACGAATGAATGCTGTTAGTAACGCTAATGCTCGAGAACAGCTGAACCAATCTTAATGAAATTTTCAGAGGTAGTTCGCTGTGGATCGAGGAAAGTTTACAAATAAAAAAACCGTATGCTTTTCGTGAGGAAAGGTCGGAAAGTTGGACAATTCCAAAAAATAACTTTTTTTCATACAAACATTTTTTTTTCAACTTTTTTCCTTTTGTTTTTCAATTGTCAAATTTGTCGTTTGCTTTCTTTATTCCGGTTATTCAAAAAAAAATTATTGAAATTTATTCCGTGAAAACGTTATGTGTGTTTCACACAAAGTGCTCAATTACAGATTGAAATTTGTTACGATGCCATGAAGAGGTCGCGTCCGGTTTGGCATCAACATAAGTATGTATATTGACAGTCCATGGCACATGACCGAGTATTGCCAGGATGCGATGACATACAAATGAAATTATGGATCGCAGGCAATCAGCAAGCGATCGTCACGATGTCAAAGGACAACTTTTCAAACAACAGTTGCGATGTTTTGTAAACTTTATCTTAAAGCAACGTATATGTGGTGCTGTTAGATGCTAGATTACTCTGTTGAGTGGCAAAAGAGGTTTGCCGCACGCACATATTCTTCTTTGGATGGTGGTTACACCAAATCAAATTGATGAAATCATTTCTGCGGAAATTCCTGATCCAGAGATAGAAATAGAATTATACGACCCCAATATGGTTCATGTACCTTACGGACATCACAATACCACTTCGGTTTGTATGTCTGACAATAAATGTACGAAACACTATCCAGGTGCTTTTCTTTCGGAAACACAAACTAGAAATAATGGATATCCAATGAATCAGCGTCGCTCAACAGATGACAATGCAGAACATTTAGCACTCAATTTAGAGGCGTGAATATCGAAATTAACAACACATCGAAGTCGACAACATATGGATCGTACCATATTCGCCACTGTTGTCTAATTCACATTCAAAAGTCATGTCAATGTTGCGTATTGCAGTTTGGTGTAATCGATAAAATACGTGTGTAAATACGTCACCAAAAGAAGCAACATGTCGGTTACTGATCTTGAACGATACGGTCGATACTTGAACTGCAATAAAGCGCTTTGTGTGATATTTACATACTTTTGCGATTCATGAACGTTTTCCGACTGTTGTGCGTCTCGCAGTTAATTTGGAGAATGGCCAAATAGTCTATTTCAACACAGAGAATACAGTACAGACAGAGAAAACACCCCCAGCAACAAAATTAACATTTACGAGATTTTCTCAACTTTCATCAGTATACATACAATTACAATTACAATTGCTGGAACATAATAATCACTGGAATGAAGTTCGCGCAGTTTTCGCGATGATCAGCCATCAAATTAGCGTCAATTATGGAATACGAACAAAATTGACATTGCCGAAGACATTTTACTTCGTATTCGCTAAGAATTGGAAATGGGTAAATTCCGGTTGATACTTCCGGTGGTTTGATATCAATTCCATCTTACCTTTACCAATTCACCAAAGATGAACTCATCACGAATATTCTGACATTGGACAAATTATCGTAACTACAATTCCTTAAGTGCACGCGCAATGTTAGCTGCCAAAAATACCGATGTTGTTGACTTAAACTGGAAGATTCATAGTCAAATTCCGGGAGACTTGCGCTCATACAAATTGATCGATCGTGGAATTTCTAAATTCTTTGAATAGGCTTGGTATGCCACCGCATCATTTGCGTTTCAAAGTTGGATCTTTGAAACTGTGTAATGGAACCTGACTGATTGTGACGCTGCTATCTAATACAAAGGGGCAGAATGCTTGATTCCTCTGAGTTCTAACGATTTGCCATTTTAGTTCACACTTCAAGAATTGCATTTGAGACACAATGATAGTCGCATAGTGTATGGTATACATTTGGAAATGCTATGTTTTTCACTCGGCCAGATATACGTGGCCTGCTCACGAGTTGGAAAACCATCTTTTCTATAGTACACCGGAACAGAAACCGAAAAATGTTGTTTATCAAGCTGTGATACATTGAAAAAAAGTGAAATGTTCAATTCAACCTTTTCATTTCTAAACACATAATTTCACGCAGGACAACGACTGCGGGGTCAGCTAGTATTATTATATATTATGTAGGTTAAATTAGTTCATGTATGTACATACATATGTATCATATGATTATGTATGCATATAAATATGTACATATATTAAAATGGAAGAATTTGCAATTTTACAAGAATATGCTTATAGATATATGTACATGTATGTTTTAATTATATATGTACGTATATATTTGGTTTTCTTTCAAGGGGTATCGCAGGAAATATTTTAAGTATGTAATACTTGACTTAGGAATTTTTATTTTTTTTTTTGAAATTATATAACGGGGTGTCTAATGACACAAGCTGAGCAAAAGACGGGTACTGTACTTTTTGCAGTTATTATTATTTTTTTTCTAGATATACATATATCGAACTGTTAAAAACAGTTAACGGTGTCCCGAAATACTGCAAAACTGTACTTAACATACATACATATATATGTGCATAAGAACTAAATTAATTTGTTATATATATATCAAATTAATATATGGAATGGACTCACATTATTTTCCGCCAGGGGTTTTGGGTTATTTTGCTTATCCCCTTTTTCGTCCCTGTTTGTTCCTATGTTAGTTTTATAAATATGTATGTACATATATCCAGCGCTGTCCCTGTTGATTAGCTTTCTTCCTCCTTTGTTGTTCGTTGGCGTAGTCTCCTGCGACTTATATATGTTTATGTGTTTGTTAATTTATCTGTGATTATAACGCGCCCGTATTTGATTTTAGGTTTTATGTTTGTTAAACTTTGTTGTATTAATACCGCGCCCGTTTGATGTTAGTAGGTTTTTTGTTGTTTTTTCACTCACTCTACAATTTCTGTTTCTTTTCTGTATCTTTTCACTTCACTTCAAGTCACTTTCCTTTTTTTCTTGTGTGTTCAACTTATGTGATCTTTCCGTGTGTTTTTTGTCTTTTCTTTTGTTTCTTTTTTCACCGTGACTTTGTATGTTCTATGTTGACTTTAATATATGTATATATTTTTTTCCGGTTATATATATATACATATATGAATTGTTAACGTGTGACACTAGTATAATTACTTGATATAGTATACTTTTGCCAAATCAAAAGCACTTTCTATCGCACACTCTGTTTTCAGTATTTATTAAGTTTATTTAACCAACTGAATATATGAATTTTTTTTGATTAGGATAACAATTTTATTTTTTTTAATATTGGTTTCCACACACTGACACTGCGGCGAACTCCGGGAATCACGTCACTACGTCACTTTGGCGGGAAGTCACAAAAAGAAAGTGCGAAGGTTGCAGTTTTAGAAAAATGAATAGTTGCGGTGGAACGTCTTGCTTCACGGACGAAACGATAAGAGAGGATCCCGCTCGTATCTATCCCTTTTGATAGTTTGGGTGGTGAATATTAGATTATTGATTAATGTGCGTAAGCTCCATAAACCTAACATCGACTCGGACAACTATGTTGTTGTAGCATAGATACGCGCCCGCTTCTGTACGTCGAGAATCTACAATCACAACCGATAGCTAAACAGTTTACTACTCGATTTGCAATCCTGCTCTCTGAAAGCACTTATCAGTAACTGTGAAATAATATTATATGGAGATGGCGAACCCGATTCCCCAATCGATGATGGTGGAATGGATGAGGTTCGAGTAGCCATTACCCGCCTGAAGGGCAACAAAATGGAAGGAACCCATGGAAAATGGTTTTGCGAAAGATTTATGGTCCTAAGCGCATTGGCAACGGCGAATACCGAGATGATGATACGATGAGCTCGACGAGGTATACGACGACATTGAAATCGTCAGTAAATCAATAGACAGCGGTTTTGAAAGTTTTCGATTCAGTACCCACCGGCGGAAGCAGGGAAATCCTCAAGTCCGTTGGAGAGATCACGTGGAGAAAGGCCTGGCTGCACTTTGTATTTCGAATTGCCCCAGATAGCGAAAGAAGAAACGACTGGCGCGTTGTTGGTAACTCGGATTTAACCGCGTAAGCGATTTCTACGCCAGTTTATAAGAAGACAAATAAACCATACGTTGAAGACTTACTTGGTCTACTTTTAAATTTTATTTCATTATGATATTTATTTAGCACTGTTTTCAATTTTTCCGACGCAGTTTTTTCATTGATTAACGGAATGTTTAGTTTCTTCCAAATTTTCCAAATTTTTTTTGCCACTTTTGTGTTAAGATTGCCGTACGATTGTTTTTTTATACTCTCGCAACAAAGTTGCTAAGGAGAGTATTATAGTTTCGTTTACATAACAGTTGTTTGTAAGTCCTAAAACTAAAATAGTTAGATATAGGGTTATATATACCAAAGTGATCAGAGTGACGAGTAGAGTTGAAATCCGGATGTCTGTCTGTCCGTCCCTCCGTCTGTCCGTCCGTGCAAGCTGTAACTTGAGTAAAAATTGAGATATCATGATGAAACTTGGTACACGTATTTCCTGGCTCCATAAGAAGGTTAAGTTCGAAGATGGGCAAAATCGGCCCACTGCCACGCCCATAAAATGGCGGAAACCGAAAACCTATAAGGTGTCATAACTAAGCCATAAATAAAGATATTAAAGTGAAATTTGGCACAAAGGATCGCATTAGGAAGGGGCATATTTGGACGTAATTTTTTTGGAAAAGTGGGCGTGGCCCCGCCCCTACTAAGTTTTTTATACATATCTCAGAAACTACTTAAGCTATGTCAACCAAACTGAGTTGCTTCCTTCAGGTATTTCGATATACAGTTCAAAAATGAAAGAAATCGGATAATAACCACGCCGACAGAAGGAAGCTGCACCCAGGTTTTTTTTTTAAATTGAAAATGGGCGTGGTGTCGCCCACTTATGGACCAAAAAACATATCTCAGGAACTACTACACCGATTTCAATGAAATTCGGTATATAATATTTTCTTAACACCCTGATGACATGTACGAAATATGGGTGAAATCGGTTCCCAACGACGCCTTCTTCCAATATAACGCTATTTTGAATTCCATCAGATGCCTTCTCTGTATAATATATACATTAGGAACCAATGATGATAGCGGGATACGTCAAGAAAAATAGGCTGTTTTTCCATAGCATCTTCGATTATGCTCGTTATTCGATGAACTTGATCGATTGTGGAATGTTGAGATTTAAATCGAAATTTATGAACTGGTATAATGCCTTTTCTTCAATTATGTTCTGGAGTCTTCTTCTGATTACAACTTCTAGTAGTTTGGACCAAACAGGCAACAGTGAGATTTTACGATATGACGAGGCCTCATGACAGGTGTTTGGACTATAATGATTTCAGATACCTACCATGACAATGGAACGTATCGTTTCCCATGAAATAAAATTATTCGTGTTGATTAAGTGGTGCCAAAGTAAAAATTTTGTGACGTGTTTGCTTTGTACTGTGAAATTAGGAAACAATACAGACATAGGGCGAATTATGTCCGCCTCGAATGAAGTCATCTGAAAGCATGCGTTCGATTTTATACACGGTTTAGAAACTATCGAGATTTATCAGCTTAGTGAGATCTTAAAGCATAAAACGCCTATGTTCACTGTCAGTTGTACTGCTTAAACATTACGCCACAGTCGCCATGATTTTAAACAAGCGTTGATTTTATCAGCGTACGTTGAACGTGTAATAACGTGTTTCAGCAAAATATAGCGAATTAGGGAAATTTTACCAGTTCCACGTAGTGCATTCAAAAAAATAAAATAATAATAATACTTCTTGGCATGTCGAAACTGGCAGCGTAAAACATTGTGAGCCAATTCGACATACTTCGTATCACGATTTACATACTAATGACTCCATAATGACTTATTGGGGAATTGCCATACAAGGTACGTTCCAAAGAAAACATGACTTTAAAAAACATAACAAATGGTTTTTTCGACAAAATCAATTTATTTTATTCAAAATAGTCTCCTTCTGCTTCAATACAGCTTTTTGCTCGGTCCAAAAGCATGTCGATTGAGTGTTTTAGCAAACCTTTTGAATTGCCTCTATGTATGCATAATGCAGTCGCACGGTGCCATACGAGTATCAGGTGAATACGGAGAGTGGTTAATGGTTTAAATATGATTCTTGGTCAAATAATCGTGTTTCGAATAATGGATTCTGAGCAATTTTTGGTCGTCAGTCAATTTGTGCGGAACAAACCATGCACACACTTTTCGTAAGCCCAAATGTTCGGTGAAAATGTGATGTTCAATTCCATTTCCATGAATTTCAATGATGATTTTGGCAATTTTTGATGAACTCACGAACAGTTTCGATGGAATTTCCGGATTTTGATTGGCCCACATGTTGATCATCATTTATGTCCCCACAACCACTTTCTGCTACGGGATAGGCAATCATCGTCATAAACTTGTTTCATCAATTGAAACGTTTCGGTAAAAGTTTCACCAATTTTAAAACCATATTTAGTGTTGGTTCTTTGTTCGAAGCTCATTTTCGCACCGATAATAAAATGAAATATGAAATGTCATGAAATTCTTACTGGACAATCGATAAAGATACCAGATTCTAACGCCACAGTCGACATATAAATGGCGCCACCAGGGGCGCTAGATTCCTTTCTACTTTGGAACCCACCTTGTAGTAGATACGAGTATAAGAGGATTGTCTTTTTTTGCAATGTTGATTCAACAAGCATACTGTTACCATGACTGCCATCTTCTAGCAAGCTTATTGGAAGACATGCATCTTAAAATAACCATGTTCAGGGGATATTAACCAATCTCAGTCACAGATAAAAGCACTTAGTCTGCCCTGGATTAACTAGGTATACACGACCCAAAATATTTGATATGAATTTTCGGGGGAATACATCAACTGGTGTGCCTTACTTACGGGACACACATTTTTGCACTTCAGCCCTGATGATATAGCGTGGTACTTCTGAATAGAGGAGTGTTTGCGCAAATGCTCCAAAAACATCCGTACGAGTACACAATTCAAAAACTTTCATATACGACCGCTGTTTGTGTTGCTTTCAGTGATTTGAAAGATGCATCTCAGCCAAAAAATAAAAATAAACCGCCAACATTTTCGCGTATTTATTTTTTACAACTTTCGACGTGAATTAACTC
Source organism: Bactrocera tryoni (assembly GCF_016617805.1). Taxonomy (NCBI): domain Eukaryota; kingdom Metazoa; phylum Arthropoda; class Insecta; order Diptera; family Tephritidae; genus Bactrocera; species Bactrocera tryoni. The sequence continues at coordinate 17,817,020 of NW_024395977.1, forward strand.
ACCTACAGTGCATCGATGGACTTAATTCAGTTTTTAACGATGTAGCTTCATCAAGGGCCAGTTGTTATCGATGGTATGGTGTATTCAATCGAGGTCATAGATCACTCCAAAAAACTATTGATGCTGTACACAAACTAATATTGCCAGAACGTTATGTGACCTATCATAATATATAGGCAACTATAGTCATTACTGTGTATACATTAAAAATTGCATAGACATTTGACTGTAAAAAAAAAAATTTACTTCATACACCACAATTTTTCGATGGCTCAAAAAGGCTCGTGTCGATTGCTCGGGAAAAATGTTAAAAAAAGATACATAGCTGTGTATCGAAACACGTCTATGAGATTGTGAAGGTAGTAAAGATCGGTCCACTACATGGTTGTTTCAAGATGCATCGAACCCAACAAAAGGTGTTCGCGCACAAAGGACTTCCAAGCAAACGGTTGCCCTTTTTTTGGAACAACTGTATATGTATATCACAACCGTACTACTAGAACATCGCAGAACAATAAATGAGTCATGAACAGCCATCTCTTTGCCAGTCGTCCTTCAAGAAATCTGGAAAACCAACCGCCGATGAGGATCATACCTCACTACGACACAACGATTTGATGTGTCATCATCCATACGATCCTTTTGTTAAATATAAACTAAGAAGCCAACATTTTTCAATACCTCAATTGGTTCAAACACATGCAAAAGTGCATAGATCTTAATCGATAATAAGGTTGATTTCCCTATAAGAATAATTGGCATAATGAATAAAAAAACCGACTTATTTTCATTCCTAACCAGGGCTTAAACGTATAAGTTTGAAAATATAGAATGGCAAGTATTTTTTTATGCTGAATTACGAAAAAAAACAATAACTTTTGTTCTAAAAAAATAAAATAAAAAAACATATTTGGGATGAACCCATGGAAATATATGTTTCCGGATTTTCAGATCTACCGATAAGTTTCAAAAATTCAAATTCAACAGATACCGTGACAGTAGGATTTCATATATTAGGTAACATTTCCAAAGGGGTAATTTGACGTTTGTTAACTTTTTGGTCGCTAAATGGTTGTTGAGTCCAATGGAGGAAATAATGGTGGTTGAAGATCTGACAATGAATGAGTGTGGGCAGATCCTCGAGACCCCTCATAACCGTACTTCAGTTGGCCATTATATTGTAGTGTTGCTTTTGCGACGAAAGATAACTGAACTAGGTGACTCTTACACACTGGCCTCACAGAAAATTCATAGACTAGAGCGTTGTATGATTGCGGATTGAGTCCTAAGGCAAAACTGCATTTAATTTATGACGGAGTAAGCAGAACTCATACACATGGGCTCAGTGCAACCACGCTTCCAGTTGCTACTACACTCCTTATCATGCGGTCACAGCAAAGATCCGCGTGGTGTTCGACACTTCGGCACAGACCAGAACTGGAGTCTTACTGAACGATGTCCAACTAGTAGTTCCAACTCTTCGGGATTTGCTGAGTAGTATACTTTTACGTTTTCGCCACGATAACCGATAACTGCAGACGTAGAGAAGAGTTGGTTGCACTTGAATATCGCGACTGTCAACGAATTACCGTATACGACGTAAGTCTCCTACCAATAATATCCGGGTGGATTGTCTGAAGACATATGACATGGCAAGCAGTCCTTACAATACAGTGCAAGCCTACAGCGATGAGTTTATTTAACTTCCGCTGTGGCTCTCGACATAAAACAAGCGGCCCACCCTCTAACTGCGATATTAATGTCGTTTTATGTTGACGACTTCTTAACCAGTTGTGAAAGCATTACCGGAGTAGTGGAGCTGGCTAAAAACGTCGACGCCATCTTATCTACGGGAAAGTTCACTTTACGAAAATATAACTCAAGTGATGATGGGTTTATCTAACGACCGTATCTTTCTATTCATATTTTGCATCCCAGTGAGGCTTCCGTTTTGGGCTTAAGATGGGACGCACTGACGGAACAGTTATTCTTTCGTGTCGATCTAAAGCGAAGAAGAGAGATCTCCACTCCAAACGCCAGCGCTTAGCACAAGCGAGATGGCGCGACTCTTTGGTCCTACAGATTGTTATCCTTTGTTCTCGTAACTGGGAAAATATTCATTCAGCGTCTGTGGTATGTCACATGAATATTTCTGGTATATGACTTATCAGCAGCACAAGCTTTTTAGATGCCTGTGCTCGTTTCGTCACCTGAGGCAAACCCTATCGGGACTTACATCATAATACGGGTACAGCTTATGTTGGTGTCAACCGACTTTTGAAGAATGATCTTGAAGCATGGCAGGGTGAGAATAATCAGCAATCGCAGATTCGGGAACGCATTAGTATTACGTTACATGCAGTCATCAAAGAGGCCCCTGGAAGGCTGCTGTGAAGTCTGCTAAGCATCATTTGTCTCACTACGTAGGTGCGCAGGTCATGTCAATTGCAGACATTGGACATAAGAATATACCGTCTCAATTCGCGTCCTATTACAACACTCTACGTCGATCCTGAAGAGAAAGCATTAACGACCGGCGATTTCCTGATTTCGTCTCAACCTCTGGACTGAAACAATGGCAATAGATACGTCAAGTGCATCAAAGATTGCGATGGAGTGGCGAGTACCTAACTATTTTGCAGAGATGGCACAAATAGCTTCGGTGCACGAGGAATATAAAGATGAATAATATCATCTTAGTGAAAAAAGAGAATCTGGTCAACCCATTGGTGCCAGGATCGACTTAGAAACCGCTAGAGATGGAGGATTTCGAGTCAAACAACTCGATCGAGTGGGAGGTTTAGGGGTTATTTACGTTAGTTTTAAGTTTTACGTTTAAAAATAAAAGCGATGTCTGGTAATACTGATTTATTTAAGATTCATATATGTCATATCTCTTTTATCATTCCGTTATTAACTCGTTGAATAACTTCGTTTTCACAAATAATATTATACGTTCACTTTATATTTCTAAAACATCTTACTTAACAGTTTAAAATCTGAGGTAAGGTTTTTATCGGCCCGATTTTTTTTTCGATGTATACTATACATATAAAGTCAAAAACCTTTACATTTAAATCGGGAGGAGAAGTATTGAACCAATGTTAATGTGGATTGCTCGTTACAGGTATTGTTAGTTGGAATTCAACTTGTGTTGTTATTCTCAAAACTTCCACCTAAGTATATATGTGTATACATATCTATGTCGATTAGCTTTAGATGTTATAAACACCGAACATGTAATGTGATTAAAACTATTATATTACATTATCTGCTGCAGCATATTGCAAGAGTATAAAAATTCTATAATCGTATGCGCATCATTCTATTATACGAACATAGTAGGTAAACATATGGTTGTCCACTATTGTTTTGAACGAAAGAAAAGCAAAAATTTATTATACAAGAATAAAAGGTTTTTCAAAAAGAGCGCTACAAAAGTTTTTTTTTAATTAAACAAATCGCGATATCAATAAGACTCCTTATTTCTGTAAAAGTATATTCGATGCCATAATGTACGAATGTCAATTTCTTTTACATGGCCTTTACGGATACGCTAACAGAAGTCCAGAAGCTGAGTCCAATTTTCGACGGTTTTCAAGCATAAATCGGCCGATACTGCTGCAGTCTCACGTTCAACAATCGTACCAAGTTCATCAGTCTTCGCTGGCTTATTGGCATAGACTTAAAGACCATAAACTAGACGTAGCCACACAAGGCTGTTGAGTTCCATATAGCCCAAAAATTATCTCTAAGCGCGGTAAACTACAAATTGCTAAAAACTATATTCAAGCTCAATTTCAAGGTTCCCTACTTAAAAAAAAAATCAAATTAAATGGGGAATGTTTATTAACATTCGGAAATAAATCCTATCGCTTTTTTTTTTTTAAGTAAATCTCCTTTAAAAGCGGCAGCTCAGATGGTCAATCCAAATTATCTATGACTCGTTTGATCATTTCGACTGGTAACTGTCGAATGATATACGTGATATTTCGCTCAAAGGCTCGTATCGGAGCTGGACTGTCCGCATAGACCTTAGACTTTACATATCCCCACACGATCTTGATAGGGAACTACCGAATCAAAACGTTAAATTATCTGCTCACCGAAGTGTTCTCTCAATAAATCCATTGATTGATGTGATGTGTAGGAAGTGGCACCGTCTTGTTGAAAGCTAATGTCGTTGAGATCGTGAGCATTAATTTCAGCCATCAAGTAGTTACAATTGACGGTTACGTTCTCTTATTCTTCTTCTTCTTTACTGGCATTGACCCCGCTTACACGATCAAAGCGGAGTTAAAAACAGCACGTCAGCCGTTTCTATTTTTCACTACGTGGCGCCAATTGGAGATTCCAAGCGAAACCAGGTCCTTCTCCACGTGGTCTTTCCTACGGATTGGAGGCCTTCTTCTTACTCTGCTTCACCGGTCGGGTACGACTCGTCGCGTCGAATACTTTCAGAGCTTTCGCAGAACCTTTCTCTCGACTTGTAACGTCGACTCATCAGCTGTTGTCAGGACTTTACTTCTCAATTGCCTACTTAGTTCGAAATAGCACCTGTTGGCAAGAGATATTCTGCGTTGGATTTCGACGCTGACGTTGCTTGGTGTTGTTGCTGGTTCCAAGATGGACGAAATTATCCGCGAATGTGACGACTGTTTGTTGACGACAAGAGATATTTTGTTTTGTCATCGTTCACTACCAGACCCATTTGCTTTGCTTCTTATCCAGTATGGAGAAAGCAGAACCAACGACACGGGTGTTGAGGCCAACGATACCAATATCATCGGCGTTTTTCGTCGCTTTGTTGTTCTTCAAACGGGTAATTGCTATTCGAACTTCTTCATGGGCGAGCAATGCGGAACGTCTGCTGCATCGTTATCAATTGGGGAATTGGGTTCGCCTTTTCCTAGCGTTATGCCTTCACTGCTATTCAGCAGGCTGGAGAAGTGTTCCCTATATAATTTATGTATGTTCATCGGTTAATAGATCACGTCGTTCGGTTCTACAAGAGTACGCTCCGGTTTTGAAACCTTCTGTTAGTCGCATTTTTTCGTAGAATTTTCGAGCATTTTCCTTGTCGGCCAGCTTGTGAAGCTCTTCATACTTACGCATTTTGGCCTCTTTCTTTTTCTGTCTGCAAATGCGTCTCGCTTCGCTCTTCAACTCTCGGTGTCTATCCCATCCCGCACGTGTTGTGGTTGATCGTAACGTTGAGAGGTAGGCAGTCTGGTTTCTCTCCGCTGCGACACGGCACTCCTCGGCGTACCAGCTGTTCTTTAGCATTTTCCGAAAACCAATTGTTTCGGTTGCAGCTGTACGTAAAGAGCTTGAAATGCCGTTCCACAGTTCCCAAATACCGAGTTGTTGACGAGTGCTTTCAGAGAGCAGGAGTGCAAGTCGAGTAGAAAATCGCTCGGATGTCTGTTGTGATAGCCGCTTCTTGACATCGAACCCTCCTTGTGTTTTTTGACGTGCGTTTTTGCTGCACAGAGGCGATTGCGAGTCTTAGTCCGATCAAAACGTAAGCACATTCAAAACACAAGAGACGTGTCTTCCGTATATCACAACGTGATCGATCTGGTTGGTGGTTTTTCGATCCGGAGACAGCCAGGTAGCTTGATGTATTTTCTTGTGCTGGCATCTAGTACTACAAATAACCATATTTCGGGCCCCGGAAAAGGACTATTTCGACAGCGTGGTGGGGGCAGCTTTCATAGGTGCTCTCAAAGCGCTCAGAGAAGGCATTTTGGTCACATCGCCCTTTTTTCGTCGAGGCGTGAGCGCAAATCAGCGATATGTTGAAGAACCTCTCTTTGATGCGGATTTTGGCTGGACATTCATCCACCGGGGTGAATGGCAGAACTCGGCGACGGAGTCTCTCTCCCACCACAAATGCCACAGCGAATTTGTGCTTTCTTTCGCATTCTTGAATAGCGGTGATGTCAGCCTTCACTCTAACGTGGACATCCAGCTGGGCAGCGGCACGTTCCCAATTAAAGGACTGGATGTATGCTCTCAAATCGTAGTCCTGATTTCGTTTGCCATGGTCGTCATCAGGGGGGTCTCGCATCCGAGGCTAGTTTTTATTTTTCATTGGGTACGTATTTTTAAGTGGCGTGTCTCAAACCCAGCGCACAACGCCTTCTCACTTTAGCTCGTCTTCAAACGGATATTCTTTAGCTACCCAGAGAATCCTAGGTCTAGGATCGGAAGTCGTTTTTGGCCACTCCTAAGTGAATGGCAATCAGAGAACTTTCCTCATTTGCGTGAACTTCCACACATGACTGCATCCTCCGTTCGTTCTCTCCAGCATCATTTTTAAAGAAACAGGGAATGATCATTCCACCGGCCGAAAAACCAAATGTTCAGGCCTAGGTTCTTCCTCGATGAAACGCGAAACAATACTGAAAAAATAACATGACAGCTTGATCTGTCAAAAAAGCTTATGATAATATTAGTTGGCTTCTTTGATACCATGATCAATATTCAGGGATTTTAACCTATTATATGAATAACATTGAATACATTTGAATAGATATATCATTATAAGAAAGAATAATTGTTTTGTTTATAGTGAAAATATTAATACAACAATATATTTTATTTCTTTTAGGTCACTTTATCTATCTCTATACTTATCAGCTTGCATGTGTTTTTTCTCCTAGTAGTTGAAATTATACCTCCTACTTCGCTTGTTGTACCACTTTTAGGAAAATATCTGATATTTGCAATGATATTAGTGTCAATTAGGTAAGTACTACATTTGCCATTATTTAGACATAAATAATTGAAATTATTGTATATACTTCTATTTCTAATCTACAGTATTTGTGTAACTGTCGTCGTTCTGAATGTACACTTTCGTTCTCCACAAACTCACCGAATGGCTCCCTGGGTGAAAAGTGTTTTCGTCAACTTACTTCCACAGTTTTTATTTATAAAGAGACCAAAATACAACATTGAAACAAGGTGAATATTTTCTTTTACACTCACGAAAATTAAAAAGCAGGAATATATAAATCTTGCATTGACCGACAACTTGGCACAAGATTTTTTAGAAAAACGAAAATCATTATATGTACATAGTATATCGGAGTTGGGATAGTATCGACCCGATTTTATCTATTATCATGCCACATACTAATTAAATGTTCCCTGGGTTTCATTAAGGTAGCTCACATACAATCACCAATCATGTGGACTACAAACAGCAGGATTTTCGAAAACCCTGGTAATAGTTATATAGGGATAGATCAAGCTTACGTTCAGTTTCATCCATTTCAGTCACAAAGAGGAAAATATGTCTGTTTTCATCGAGATAACTCAAATATTGGCCTACATATTCAGCATCAAGTCACCTGGAAGTTCAAAAATCTTTGTATTTGGATTATATGGTCTCAGGGTCCACATATGCGGTACCTAAGGGCTTGAATAGCTTTGATTAGATTTGGACAATTTTTGATCATAAGCTGGCACACTTTTATGGAATTATTACTGCAAAATTGTATCCCGTTATATTAATTACTCTTTGTTTTGTGTACTGGAAAGTGAAAGAACGAAATGGATTTTAATATTGTGTTATGTGGGAAGTCAGCGTTTGTCAAATTTTGACTATTTTAACACTGTGATATCAGAATATGAGAAAAATGATAGATATGTGATTTCACCAAAAAGTGCGTAGTGCCACGTCCATCGTCCATTTTTCATACCGGTTCCCATAAAGACCTCTCAACCATATAATGTCTCTGGCGTATTTACCAATTGATTTATTGCGCTTTTTGTACTTTTGAACAGTGCCGTTATACGAGTATGAAGAGTGGGCGGGAATATTTTCCGTTTTCATCCATTTTCATATTGTCGATAGGAGTTATTATAATATTTGCGCCGAGCAAATTTAGTTGTAGCTTTAGTAGTTTAGGAGATATATACATTAAAATTATTTGAGGGCGGGCCCAACTCCACTTTTTCAAAAATTTTTTGTACAGAAATGAGCCTTTGCTTTTGCAACATGTTGCTAATGATTGTACGTATCACTTAAAACTAAGCGAGATAGATATAGGGTTGTATAAAAATTTGCAAAAAAAAATACGAGTTTGTAGATGGGCGTAATTGGAACACTATCACGCACACAAACCGACATTAACCGAAAACCTATAAAGTGCCATAACTAAGGACTTAATAAAGATATAAAACTTTTATGTGGTATAAGGGCGCCGCCCTTTAACAAGTTTAATGTACATATCACCCAAACCACTAAGCTACAACAACCGAATTTGCTGGGTATAAATCTTATAAGAAGACTCCCCATATAAAGGTACGGTTATAAACAATTCAAAGCACAATAAATCATTAAGAAAATACGCTAGAGATATTAGATTTTACTCTCAAGATGGTGTAAGAAACCTTTATCGAAGCCGTTGTGAAAATTGGACGAAGAGCGTGGCACCGCCCACTTTTTGGTGAAATCCCATATCTCAATATCCGACAAACCCATTTGGTACGTGGCATTCTCCTCATATTGTTATATTACAGTAAGGAAATGAACGCAATCGGATAACCACCACGCCTACTACTTACATAGCACAATTTTAAATTCCACTTGATTATTCAAATTCAAAAGTTATTCAAATCCATCAAAAACAAGCACTTAGGCACCGTATACGTGGACTCAAGTATCTAATGCTGGCTTTTGGTCGAAAATATTGGACAATGTGTGAGATACGTAATTGAAATTCAGGTATAATCTTTCTCTGACAATGGTATGTTCCCTTGGCCTCAATATATCTAATACACACAATATGTTCGAACTTCCGGGTGACTTTGTACCGTATGTACGGGGGTTTTATTCAGAACGGTGTATCTTTATGCCTAAAATTGGTAAATTTGAGCAAAAACTTGACCTAGCGCTTACAAACTAATATGAGGATTTTCGAAATTCCGTGTGACTTTACTCCATATGATTGGTTTTTTAATGTGGCATGTTAATAATGATTTCCGTCTTTCTAACAAACCTTATGTGTCTGCCAGTGGATGAGTTATATAAAGCATATGTATAAATAAAATTACTTGGATCCTCTGGTTGACGTTTTACACCTTAAAGTATTTTCCTTTAACACACATATTTTCTAAACCATTTAAGATACTAGAACCGAATTCGAGCAAAATAAATAATTTAAGTACCCCTACCGACACTGTAAAAATGAATGATATAAGTATAAAAAATACCTTACAATATATTAGGTTATTATTTACCGTACCCTTAAAAGTAAACTCAGTATATTTTTGCTATTTTCATGGTTTCATATTTTAATTCCATTGACTTATAAAAGACATTTATTTTTGTGCTTTAGCACTTTGTTTATAGTCAATTTTACATTCGCAGTTGTTAATTAGTCCATATTTTTATGATTCTCCTACATACTCAATCTTATCAATTAAATATTTTGGTGCAGTTTGATTTTTAGCTTGCTAACTGCTATAAGGGTACTTAGATCAAGTCGTTCTCTAATGTTAAACCATTTTAAAGTTCCTAGCCGTGGTATTGTAATATACTGCTATGAGCAAAAAATAGTACGACTTTTTTTATAATTTCAAAATTCACAATTTATTCTTCAAAATCTACGTTATCCTTCTCAATACACTGGAGCTAACATTTTTTTGAATCCTCGAAATAGTTGTCAAAGTAAATATCCGAAATAGCCAATGCACATGGGGATTGACGTTTAATGTGTTCAATTGATTCAAAACAGTTTCTCTGCAACGGTCATTTGAGTTTGCTAAATAGCCAGAAATCACACGGAGCCAAATCGGCGAATAAAGCGAACAATCAACAGTTTTCGGTCTATAATCCCGGTCTCGAATAGCTTCGCACAAACGACGAACATTATTCAAATAGCCAGTCAGAAGAATTCGAAGTGCACCGTACCTCAATAATCGAATAAACTTTCAATATAATCTTGCTTGATGACGTGCTTTGGCGAAGATTTTTTCGCAAATATACAAGTAGATCCCAGACTCATCTTCTTCTTCTTAATTGGCGTAGACACCGCTTACGCGATTATAGTCGAGTTAACAACAGCGCGCCAGTCGTTTCTTCTTTTCGCTACGTGGCGACAATTGGATATTCCAAGCGAAGGCAGGTCCTTCTCCACTCGGTCCTTCCAACGGAGTGGAGGTCTTCCTCTTCCTCTGCTTCCCCCGGCGGGTACTGCGTCGAATACTTTCAGAGCTGGAGTGTTTTCATCCATCCGGTCAACATGACCTAACCAGCGTAGCCGCTGTCTTTTAATTCGCTGAACTATGTCAATGTCGTCATACATCTCGTACAGCTCATCGTTCCATCGAATGCGATATTCGCCGTGGCCAATACGAAAAGGACCATAGATCTTTCGCAGAATTTTTCTCTTGAAAACTCGTAACGTCGACTCATCGGTTGCTGTCATCGCCCAAGCCTCTGCACCATATAGCAGGACGGGAATTATGAGCGACTTATAGAGTTTAGCTTTTGTTCGTCGAGAGAGGACTTTACTTTTCAATTGCCTACTCAGTCCGAAGTCGCACCTGTTGGCAAGAGCAATCCTGCGTTGGATTTCCAGGCTGACATTATTGGTGGTGTTAATGCTGGTTCCTAAATAGACGAAATTATCTACAACTTCAAAGTTATGACTGTCAAGAGTGACGTGAGAGCCAAGTCGCGAGTGCGACGACTGTTTGTTTGATGACAGGAGATATTTCGTTTTGCCCTCGTTCACTACCAGACCCATTTTCTGTCATCGTTAAAATCGCCGAATGCACTTTATGTACTTTAAAAAGAAAAACGTATACTAAACACTAATAATGATTTTGATGCGACATTTGGCACAGATCTCATTGACAGATCTACAAACCTAAAAAAAAAATATTTTGACAAACGGGTTTTCGCACGAAATTTAAGTAAACAAGTAAGGAAGGGCTAAATTCGGGTGCAGCGGAACTTTTTATACTCATCCAACTTGCAAAAATCAAAGCCAGGGAAATACCTAAAAGTTGTTAAAAGTGTTCGAAAACCCTGACATTAGTTATTTAGGGACTAGACCAAGTTTTCGCTGAAATGTATCTATTTTAGGCACAAAGACACACTGTTATGAGTAAAACAAGCAAAACTAATACGGCTGTGTAAACTGACCTTGAGCAACACCAAAAGCTTCGTCAGGATCGGGAAGGACCTCTCCGAGCCGTTCGGTACCAAACGAGGTTTCAGACAAGGCGAGTTTCTTTCGTTTGACTTCTTCAACCTTCTTCTGGAGAAAATAATTCGAGCTGCATAACTAAACCGAGAAGGTACAATCTTCTATAAGAGTGTACAGCTGCTGGCGTATGCTGATGATATTGACATCATTGGCCTTAACAACCCCACCGTTTGTTCTGCTTTTTCCTGAATGGATAAGGCAGCGAAGCAAATGGGTCTAGTGGTAAACGAGCGCAATACGAAATATCTCCTGTCATCAAACAAACAGCCGTCGCACTCGTAACTAGGCGCCCACGTCACTGTTGACAACGTCCGGTGTGTTTAACGTGGGTACCTGCTGATGACAACCTTATCCCACGGCGCTCAAAAGCACAGCGGATCAAATCAATGCGTTGATCGGCACCCTGAGAATGTTAGGCATTTTCAGTATTAAAATGCCAGTGTGGAGTGGACACATTAGCCACCTTGGTCGGAATCGAGGCCCATTTAAGACCTCTGCCGTACTTTGGGTCCGGCTCCAACTCCACATTCAACTGACAACGTCAATTCTTCCTGTATTTGGGTTTTAACCATAACCACCACGGATCTCCCCTAGGGGCCAGTCCACATGAGCAGGTTGGAGTAAACTCCAAGGGCGTCAACTCACCATGAAACCAGGATTAAGTCTCCGGTCAGACCTCGTGGCCAAAGCTACTACTACTACTACTAGTTGAGCTTCCATACTGCTCTGGACTGGTGGCCTGAGGTTGGACTCCGTACACGCACCACTCATACGAAATCTAACTCTAGTTCGCAGCAAACCGCCTTCGCCGTTTAAACAACTCACACGCAAACGACCCTAAATGTTCAGTATTCCGACTAGGGGAGATCACACCATTAACATCTAATCGTCCATCAGTCCAGCTAATCCCCATACAACCCAAGTCCCTAATGTCCGAGTACATCGGGCAATTTACTAAAATATGCACCCAATCCTCTACCCCCGCCCCACAAAAACAACCCGACCTATCAAATAGGTGCCTCTGATGCAAAAATGCGTTCAAAGACCAATGACCCGTGGGCAGAAAACCCAAGCTCAGACCAAATATGAAATCTGGGTTATCGTCAACGAACCCAGCGTCCCGAATGAACTCGTAGGTTACTCGGCCATTAGGACTATTATCCCAACGTTCCTACCACCTACACCTAACTCTATCATTTAGAAGCCTCTTGCTCCCTAGATATCCCTCCCTCTCCACATTATCGTCGGAAATCTAGTCATTCCGCATCAATTATCAAGCCCCTTCTTAACCTGAATGCAACAGCCAGCACGCTGTATGACAATCAGGTCAAGAGGGGGCGCACCTAACAAAACCTGCATAGCATCCGTTGAGACAGTGCAACATACAGGCAAGCATCATGCAACGCTGAATTGAGAAGAGTTTTTAGGACCGAGACAGTCGTGGCTACTTCCCGCCATACAGCGGCTTCATATGTGGCACAGGCAACAAACAAGCCACGACATATTTGACTCGCGTCACATATCTGATGCTGACCCCATTCACACGGACAATCGGTGGACGAACCGGCGACAATCTGCCCTTAATCAGCATTATCACCGTTTTTCCCCTCGATATGTCCACCCCACACCTACACCCCAAGTATTCACAATCTCCAAGAGATCTCCTCTCGTTCTCTCTAGCTCAGAGCGCGAGCCACCATCGACCATAAGAAGAAGGTCGTCCGCATACGCACAACACTATCAGAGTGGCTCGAGTGTCCATCATAAGGTTCCAAATATATGGACCCCAGTTGGAACGCTGCGGGTAGCCACGAGGACATTTCCAATCCCCACACTCCCATTCATGTCGACAAGAGCGACCTTTCTGTCCGAAAAATAACTCCGCTAAAGAGCATTTTCGGACAGCCAAGCTCCTTCAGCCGTTGCATCACTCGATCCCAGTTTAAGTAATCAAACGCCCCCATGGAGTCAACAAATATGCCAAGGATATATTTGTTGATATTCTCCCTAACAGCATTCTGAACATAACACCATACATCTTCTATACTGCGTCCTCCTTGAATCCATAGTACTTATCCGGCCACATAATCCGCGTTAGCTCCTGAAGCCGTTCCACCGTGACTGTTTCCAGAACATTTTCCAAGTACTGGAAGGAGACTGACGCCCCGATAAGACCGAGGATCGCTCCTGATATTATAAGGGGAGTTCAGGAGAGGAACAACCCTAGTACTTTTCCACTCACGTGGAAAGTATCACTCCCAAACGCACTTATTATAAATGGCCTCTAGGTATTCCGGAATGAACTTTCACTAGCTTTTACACATCTCTTCGTTCAAACCATCAGAACCTGGGGACAATTTGGACCTAACCAGGCCAAAGGCATACCCCAATTTTAAAATTTTTGTATTGAATCATATTCAATATTTTGTCTCTGCTAGAAGGAAAACCACTTGATGTAGCACCTACTTGCCTCCAAGAGGCGGACATCAAATTGTCTGTACCCTCAAGGAACGACTGGTGTGCTGTTGATAACTCGGCTATAACCGCGTTAGGAAGACATTAGAATATGGGTTTTCACTAAAAAGTGGGCGGTACTACGCCCATCGTCCAATTTTCACAACTACTCTCTGGAAGCCCTCTCTTATCCTCTCAGAGGTAAAATTTTAAATCTCTGCGCGCTTTAAGTAGTTTTTAACAGTAACGTTATATGGGAAGTGACCGAGGTTATCTTCCGATTTCGTCTGTTTTCACACTATAGGTAGAATTTCCTATAAAATTTATGCCCAGAAAATTTGGTTGTTGTGGCTTTAGCGGTGCTACGCCCACTTTTTAAAAATGTTTGCCCACAAGTGCCCCATGCTACTGTGATCTTCTGTATCAAGTACTAATTTAATACTTAGTTATGACACTTTTTTCGGTTATTAGCGCTTTTTGGGCGTGGCAGTGGTCCTATTGCGCCCATCTGTGAACTCGAAATTTTCATTGCACTAAGGAACACACATATCAAGTTTCATGCAGATATCTCAATTTTTACTGCAGTTACAGCTTGCACGGACGAATGGACGGACGGACACACAGACAGATAGTCAACCGGATTTTAACTTTTCTCGTCATCCTGATCATTTATATATACACAACCCTATATCTATCTCGCTTAATTTTAGGTGATACGTCAACCGTTAGGTGAACAAAACTATAATATTCTGTAGCAACTGCTTCCAAAAGTATAAAGAGGACAATACAAAGGTTATTACATCAAATAATTTCAAGTAGTGTGGAATGAAGACCGTCATGTAACATACCTTCAGATAGAGGCATGCCTATGCATTTCTCCCACCAGCATACATTCGATATTGCATGAACACCTGGCCGTAAAAAAGGTTTGTTCTCGTTGGATCCCGCACAATTTGACAATCGCTCAAAAAAAGGCTCGTGTGGATTGTTGTAAAGAAATGCTGAAAAAATACGATCGCTTCAAAAGACGTTTATAAGATCGTCACAGGTGACGAATCATGGTTCTATGCGTATGAGCCCGAAACAAAAAAACCACCGGCAAAAGAAAAAAAAAAAAACAAAAAAAAAATCATTTTCGTTGATAAATATGCCTATTTACATTATTAAGCCAGAAATATTTATAGCAACCTACATAATGTGGGGGTTAATAGCACATTTTGAACACTTAAAGAGATTTTCAACTGAATTGTATGTGATAAAGTGTAGTTTTAGAAAAATAATCTTTTTACTTCTACTGCATGAGCCTGATTTAGATAACAATAGCGGATTTCTAAACTGATTTACGGAGTTTCTGACTGTGTTTATTACTTTACGTGGTGATATCTTACAGTTTCGAACGAGACGATCTCATTTAAGTTGTGAGAAAACTGTCTTGGCAGTGCATCCGCTCTTCCGGGCTTATAATAAAACTTAGGTGAAAATTTTTCAGCTTTTAATTTTTGTTGTTTGAACAAGTGTTTTGAATGCACACTATGGCAAGTAATTCACGTTCATTTACAGCATAAAATTCTTTACTCTTCGTAAGTGTTCGCGAGATCATAGTTATTAGACGACCTTTTTATGATAAAACCGGACCCAGTGTCTTTGACGAGGCATCGGTTGTAAGCTCAAGTGGTTGGTAATAGTCAGGATAATGAAGTAAAACGTCCTCAGAAGCTAAAATATGCTTAATTTTTCCGAATGGACGTATTGCTTCGTCGTCAAGATTTTTATCTCTTTCAAAGCTTTTGTACCAACCTGCCCATTTTTACCTCGAATATACAGAGTCAATGGTTTTACGATAGAGCATAATCTTTCAAAAAACGTCAATAATATCCAGACAAACCGAAAAATGAACGCAGCGTTCTTAGAAGTTCATAATTGACGATATCATGGACCTTATCTGTGCAAGTTCTTATACCTTTTTCAGATACAAGAAAGCTTAGAAACTGAACTTCCTATTTGAAAAATATTAACATTTCTGGCAACACGCGCATTCCAGCATTTGTCAATTTTTGCAGAAGATAATCGATATGCTTCAAACGCGATTCTTCATAAGAGGAGGATATGATAATGTCATCGACACAAACATGGCAGAATTTTCCAATAACTTCGCGTAACACATCATCGATAGTCGTTTGGAATATATTGGGTGCGTTCCTCAGAACAAAAGGAGGCCGACAAAATTCGTATTCCCCTTTATTAATAATGAAGGCGGTTTTTCGTCTATTCTGTTCTCACGTTATAATTTGATGGAATCCTGATTTTAGGCCTAAAGTTGTAACCCATTCGATTTTGGTTTAAATAATTGATTTCACCTTCACATTCCGATATCGCGTCATCAACGTCATCATAATTATAGCGAGCTTCTTCATTTTGATTACAATTGTCATTAATGCCTTGGTGTTCATAATTATTCGAAGATAATTCTTCTGCCATAAAATTAACTTTCTGTAACTCTTACGAAACGGCGAACGATCAGACAGTAATCGATTATTACTACGTTTAAATCCCATTGGCGGAGAAATATTTCGACAACGGAGGAAAAGGACGACTTGACCAAAGATGCTTTCTATTAGCGCTCTTATGAGAGCTGCCCCCGCCACGATGTCAAAATCATGCTTTTAACATAGCGCCACCTATTGAATACTTACTCAATCCAGCCAACAGTTAACGTCTCCTGTTAGAATATTTTGGAGCCAAAGCCACAAAGACCAAATCTAGACAAAGACCTCAACAACGCGCGAAGCAGAGAGGCACGACACAAGCGTGTTGAAAGAGCATTGAACTGTCAGATAATTTATGCACTCTTCTTGAGGAAAAAAATTAATTGATTCAGAGTATTTTTCCGAATTTACAGAGTAACTACTTGAATCATAACTGGCTCAGTTAGCGGGCTATTTTGGCAGCCAAAAATTTTGATGTTGCCGAAATTTACTTCCAAATACAACAGTTGTTACCAGGCGATCTGATGTCTTTTAAATCAAACGATACTGTTCTTAATGAAAACGAAAGTGTAAGTTTTCTAAAAGAATGATTCATCTATTGTTCTCCTGCGTAATTTGAATCCAACTCCATTATGCAATGGTGCGAGTTTGGCTATCAAAAAGATCACCAGAAATATTCTTGAAGCAACCATATTATCTGGAAAGTTTAAAGGTGAAGTTGCCACCTGTTGCCACTTATTCCAATGATACCACCGGATTCTACGATACCCTTCAGGAGGTACAATTTCCAGTTAGTTTAGCTTTTGCAATGACGATAAATAAATCTCAAGGCCAAACAATGTCCATTTGTGGTTAAGATTTGCAAAATCCATGTTTTTCTCATGGGCAACTATATGTTGCATGTTCACGTGTAGGAAAACTGTCGAGTCTATTTATGTTAGCTAAATACCGATTAACAAAAAATAATGTGCACCAATTAGTGCTAAATTAAATTGAGATTAAAAGTATTGATAATTCAAAATATTGAATATTATCCTTAAAGATTTAAAACTATTTGTTAGAAATTTAGATTAAAAAATTATTTTTAAATTAATTATTTTGTATTAACTCTTACCAACTCTTCGTTCGTAAATAATAATTTCATTGTATTAGACAACTGTCCCACGTGAACTTTTTTACAACAATGTAATATAACAAAAAAATTTAGCCACGGTGGAATAATTGATTCATATTTCTTCATAAATAATGCCGGAGAGAACGTAACCGTGAAATGCGTCCGTAATAGCGTTATGATAGCTGACCGTTTAATGCCTGAAATTGAAGCTCGTAATATCTGCGATATTTGATTTCACCGAGACGGCGCTACTTCCCACACATCGCATCAATTAGTAGATTTATTGAGAGAACACTCCGTTAGACTTTTTCCTATGGCGATATGTAAAGTATATACAATATACATATTTATTTGTAAAACCTTATCTGGCTAGGTTATTGTTAAGTGCACAATTTTATTATACTCTGTAGCAAGATGTTGCAAGAATATGAAAAGGTTATGAAGGAATTAAATAAACATTATTCGGTGAAATAATAAAGCTATAAAGAATCAGTATTATGAAGCCTTTTCTAGAGCCACAACTAATCGATCAAATAATGGCCGGTATGTCGTACAACTACCACTAGAGCCACAATTTTCCAATACCCCACATATTGGTAGAAAATACTTAGTCAGAATTCAGTCTAACATTATTAAAAACTCCAATATATGCAACTTTTTGACACCGCAGGATGGCTCTCGCCAAACATGAAAAAACACAATCCTGAACAAATCCTTAAGCGGTGGCCGGTTACTGCTTGCCAAATTAATGCACAGGCGCTTAAATATTACATATAAAAAAATTGTTAAAAAAGTCGAAAAATCGACACCTATCATGGACCAGTGCCTAATAATTTTCAATTAATTAAAAATAATTTTAACCCTGGGGCAAAAGAGCACACATTCTGACCATATCTGAGTCAGACATGGAGTCGCTGTCCTTAATAAGCCGATCATAAAAAATGCAACAATTGTCTATAATACAGAAAAGGCAAATAATAAATAACACTGTGAAACATTTTTGGGATTATTGTCTGGGGGGTGAGAAATTCCAAGTCAAGGTGATGGTACTAGGTCAGTATAGTAAAACCCTCAAAGGGCTTGGCGTTCGTATGTGTCAGTTTTTTTTATGACCTTTTAAATTTTTTCCTTATCTTGATGTTTTTTTGCTTAGTTGTAACATTTTGGCAAAAACGTAGTTTAACATAACTCGATATGTCTCAACACATAAAAAAGGGGAAATTTCAGAACTGATTTTGTTCAAACATACGAGATGTACTTCAACCAAAATGTTTTAGTGAACGAAAATTGGGTACCAAATATTGTGTGTAAAAGCTGCTACAACCGTCTAATGGGTTGGAAAAATAGAAGACGTGAAAATATGCCATTCGGTATCCCAATGACTTGGACTAATCCTGGCGAAGGTCACAATCCATTGAATTGCTATGCATGTGCGAATAAAGGAGCCGCAAAAAGGATAAGAAAAAAATTTAAAAGGCCATAAAAAAAACTGACACATACGAACGCCAAACCCTTTGAGGGTTTTACTATACTGACCTAGTACCATTGCCCTGACTTGGAATTTCTCAACCCCCAGATTAGCTGTTGTACTGTGTAATGCACTTAATAAAATCATAAAAGAAAAACTCGCAAATACAATAAGTCGTCAGTAAAATCAAATAAGGCCACAAAATTAAGTTTCTTCTCTTAAGCACCTACCCTCATATTAAAATGCATATTCATAAACCAAAGTCCGTTCTCTACACACACGGATAAATATGAATATATTATAACTCCATCAAGAAATAATTCTGCTGTCAGAGCGTGTTCCGCGCTTCGGCTACTCCACCAGTAGTACGCCGAAATACATAACCTCACATGATCACCAATACACCGCATCTGGGAACAAATTGGAAACCACCATAGTCGATGACACCATACTCGTGCACAACACAACTCACCACACTACATCAACCCACTAAACAAAAAGGATGGTCAACAGCATGGCAGACACATTTCTTTACACATCTTATCGACATCACATCAACATTCATTTTCGAGATCCATCCCGCGCGATACAATTGCGACTGAAAACGTCGTCATACGGTTCCTACTCGATACCAGTCCTTTGATATTCAACCCAACGTCGAGCGTGTGTACTACGAAAAAATAAATAGATTCTCAGCGATCCTGGGCGATATTGTAGACGTTACCTGGCACAGTCATCCTTTATATCTGTGTTTATATTCAATTTCAATAAAGTTGACCCTTTAATGTGACTAATACCTTCCAATTACCTAATGTGATTTTCTTAATAAAATTAGTGAGTGCTTATTATTTATTTATTTTAATACATTTATTAAAACACACAACAACGAAAATCAATGCTGTGACTAAAAGCTGGAATGCGGTGCAAAATATTAAATACACAAATATATTTACAAACCCAAAAAATTGAAGGAACAGAAAAAACACCATGTATATAAATATATGTATATATAAGATACTCACTAGGGTGATTCAAAAACAAATGTTTTTTTCGTTTGGTACTCGGGAAAATAGGTTCCTAGACACCTTTAAGAGAGCCTCTCCAAACATGAGTTTTTAATTGTAACGGGAAGGTCCTCCTACATACAGTTTTCTTGGTTCATTGTGAGAACTAAATATCTATACAGAATTTAGCCCACACAACCCATAAATGCACACCCTAATGTTTACAACACAGCGGGAAAACCACGCCACTTCTAGAAATACAAGAAGATTGAAGAACCAGACATGCAGATGATATAACAACAAGAACGCATACGCAGCGGTAAAAACACGCCACGCAAACAATGCAGCGGGATAACCACGAAGACGGAGAAATCAGACAAGCAGATAGAACAACAACAAGCATGCATACGCAGCGGTAAAACCACGCCACTGCCAGCAACATACGCCGTCCCAGCAACACACGCCATCCCAACGCAGCATGTTGCGAATGTTTTAGCACGCAGCACAGGCTTGCTGGGGAGTTAGGTGAGCGAAGATCAGGGAGTCAGCACGGGACTGTGACAGCGTACGCACGTTTGGCATCAGACTACGCAGTGAGTTTATCCTCTGGCTAGTCTTGGTACCCTGACTTGTGAACGCCGTCTGTTAAGGGTGAGCTTGGTAGTGAGTTTATCCTCTGACCAACTCAACCTTTAACATCGCGGCCGCTAACACAGTCTTCCGTGATCCGGGATCTCTACGCGGCAAAAGTGGTTAAAAGGACCTCTCCAGCGTAGCAGAGGAGCGTAAACGTGTGTACCAGTACAGCGTTATTGAAGCCTACACGAGCGTCGGCAGAAGTAGCCGAACGTAGTCGTAGTAGCACGCGAGTGTCAACGTGTACATCAGGACAGCGTCATTGAAGCCTACACGAGCGCTGGCAGAAGTAGCCGAGCGTAGTCGTCGTAGCACGCGAGCGTCAACGTATACGCCAGGACATCGTCATCGATGCATACAAGATCGCCGGCAGAAGTAGTCGAGCGCAGTCGTCGTTGCGGAGGAGCGTCAACGTACGCCGCAGGCCACCGTCATTGAGGCCTACACGAGCGCAGGCAGAAATAGCTGAGCGTGGTCGTCGTAGCACAAGAGCGTCAACGCACGTCGCAGGACATCGTCATTGCAGTCGTCTAACACCCAGGAACGCAGCAGAGTGGGAAACGGTATTGCCCTAACGGACCACACTGAACCGTTACCCTGACAGCGTCGTCCTCGGGCGACGACAGTACAAATCAGAAGACAATTTGTAACATAGATTAATATATATTATATATTAATATAAGTTTAATGAAATAAAGTACGATTCGCAGAAGAGCCCCAATATTTACAAATTTGTTGTAACGAACCCTGGACACGGCGAGTATACCTCAGCAATTTATACTTGTTAGAAGCTGGGGCAGAAAAAAGCTTCGTTACATCATAATAATTTTTTTTCATTGGGTTATAAAATTCATAGGAAATAAAAAATTTTCCCAATAATAATCAAACTTTAACTGTAAATATCTTTTAAATGTTTGGGTGTACGAAAAAATTATAATAGACCCTTTTTGTAGAGAATTCAATTTCCTACAAAATCTAAGGAACAAGATATTTTTTCAAGTAGTTGGAAGCGAGATATAAATTTTTCTATCTGATAATAAGAAAAACTAGAAAACTGTATGTAGGAGGACCTTCCATTACAATTAAAAACTCATGTTTGGAGAGGATTTCTTAGAGGTGTCTAGGAACCTATTTTTCCGAGTACCAAACGAAAAAGAAAAAATTTTTTTTTTAATCACCCTAGTGAGTATCTTATATAAACTCAACTTCAACATTTAAATTTAAATTTTTAATATTATAATTCATCTACATTAGCTTAGTATTATGTTTTAAAAATAATGCTTGCGGAGGGCAACCGATTAGCAGGATTTAGTGCTTCTCCATCGTTGGAATCCTGGCTCAACGGTGCTAGTGAACGCGAATTTAGAATAGCTTCCACTTCGGATAGTGGTGTTGACAGCTCTTCTGCGGTAAAAAGATCGTTGCCGAGCGCGCGAACTACCAGATGTTTGGCGGATTTCACCGTGGCCTCCCATAATCCGCGTTCTCGAAGAAGCGTAACCAACGCTTTTGCTCCAGCAGTGGTGATTTCGAAAGTGCAGGAACCGTAAATAACTCGTAACGAACTGCGAATTTTTATTTAGTAATAGTGCAAATTTGGCATCGTATGGGGGAAGTGCATTTAAAGGCGACCTTCTACTCGGATTAATTTGAATGAAAGCGACATATCTGGGTGCATAACAAAGACAACACGTAATTTGAGTTTTTGCAACTTTGGTCCGCTTGGGGGTAATCAGAGTAATGGGGCAGATTTTATTTGAGTTTTATATGACTCTTCCGCCCATTCCCGTAATTTAATATTTTGATTGTTTTGTTGGCAATTTTAGCTTATTTTGTTCGTTGAACGCTATTAATGCTCGTTGTGATCTTTCTGAGAACTGATATGAGTTTGAACAGTTTTCCTTGGTATTCGATGAAGACGACTGCTGTGGATAAGTACCATACTTTGATTTTCGCTGTGTAGTGTTTTCTTTAATACCTTTGAGCAGCATGGTGCTTCTAGGCAATTTTCGGGATTTGATACCTCGGAATTCGCTGTTGCAACTATTTATTTATGTATTTTTATGAACTATAATTATAAATAATTACATTACATTTAGCAAGGCAACTAGTAACTAAGGCTATCGGCCTGACTTAATAATAAAAGATTTTATAATTTATTATACAATTCTTTAGAATAAGATAATATTAAAAAATAAGCATCGAAGTAAATAAATGATTACACAAGGTGCAAAAGGTTACTTTGGTAAATTAAGTTAAAGATTTTGTTTATGTTTTCAATATCTAAGATCTTTAGCATATTTGTGGGCAATTCATTTCCAAATATATTGACACGCGCATTATTATATTTTATACACTCATCGAGGATATGTTTTATGGACAGTGCGCAGTTGCACGCTGCACAATAAGGAGGCCGTTCCCCTTTTAACAAATATTCGTGCGTTAACCTTGTGTGACCCAGTCGTAATCTGGTGATAATACGAAGTTGATCGGCCGTCGCTGAGACCGAGAGTGTTGGCTTGATGAGATTTTGATTGTAAACTTTGTATCCATGTTGATACGTTTGCCAGTTAGTCGCAGTTAGTTTCCTAACGTGGTTGTTTATTTGTCGAATGGTGTCTGTTTTTACCAAAGGCTCGAAGTATATACAGGGTGTCTGGTAGACTTCTTTAGCTGCTATGTCAGCATATTCGTTTCCGATGATGCCACAATGGCCGGGTACCCACATGATTTTTATTTTTGAAGAAAGTCTTGAAGAGGCTCTTTATTGTGTGGGTTTTGCAGCGCAGGGACGGACGACTTGCTGTCGGAGCAGATTATGTATTTTCCCTTAGCTGTTGTAGAGTGCATAATAGCATGGTATATGGCGATTCAGCCCCGAAAACCGAGCTGTGCCTGAAAATCAGTCCCGTCTTGATAACCTTCCCTTTCTCAGATACTACTGCAAAAGACATCGATTGAGATGTTTTGGAGCCATCCGTAAATAAGAACTTCCAG
This sequence comes from Bactrocera tryoni, assembly GCF_016617805.1. NCBI lineage: Eukaryota > Metazoa > Arthropoda > Insecta > Diptera > Tephritidae > Bactrocera > Bactrocera tryoni. The sequence goes on from NW_024395977.1 coordinate 17,840,410, forward strand.
CCTTTTCTCTCTGAGTTGCTTTTCAATTCCAAAAAAGTGTTTTGATATATTGTGGGGCTCGTTGATTGTTTGGGGTAGTCTAAAAGTTTCGAGATAAAAACGAATGGAGGGAGCATCCAATGAGGAAATTTTGTTGATTTAGTAAGCGTAGGATTGTAAAGGATGTTGGCTTCCTTCGCGTTCTGTAATGCATTATATATAGCTGAAGGTGTCTTCATCCGAAATCTTCTTTTGGTTACATTTGCTACGTCTTTGTGCAGAATCGCGTTGTTTGTGAAATATAGTTTTCTTATTAAGCTGAGAAGGCTTTGCTCATAACGTTCGCCAATGAAAGGGAGACCAGGGCGGTTCGAAGGGGCGGTTGACAAGTAATGTTCAAAGTGGAGAAGTGCGTCAGATGTCCCTTGCCCTTTTTTAAAGGCTACTTGGTTGTGACTGATATGTTTATCTCTTAAAGCGAGCCACATGATTCGCTTTGCTACTATCTTTTCTAACGTTTTGCTGAGACATGACAACAATGTCATGGGTCGATAACTGCTAATTTGGTCTAAGGGCTTACTAGGTTTTAAAATGGGAATGATGTCTGCATTTTTCCAGCTCTGTGGGTAGACGCCTGTTTCAAAAATAGTATTGAAAAGTTTAAGTGCCCTATTTTTTGTGCTGGTTGGTGGATTTTTAAGCATTGGGTAGGATTCTCTGTCGTAACCGGGGGTTTTCTCCTTAGCCGATTGAACAACTTCATCGAACTCTGTCATTGTGATATCCTTTTCAATCATTTTAGCGGAAGGTGAGATTTTAGATGGGTTATATTCCGACACAAAATCTAATTTTTCTGCAATGAAATCTGCTGCAAAGTTCTGGTCTTTAGAATATTCAGACCAAGTAGAAGAAAAATATTTCGCTATCTCTTCCGTAGAGGAGATAATGCCGTTTTCTGTGTGCATCACAGAGATTTTGTTTTGTCGTAAATCGCCTGTCAGCGTCCTAACGTCACGCCAAATTTGCTTATGGTAAGAATTGGGGTTGATTGCAGATGTAAATTCTTCTAACCTAGTTCTTTTGTTTGCCTTTACTTGGTATCTGAAAACCGCGTTGGCTTTCTTGTAATTAATAAAGTTGGAATCAGTTCTTTTCTTCTTATATGTTGCCCACAATTCTTGTTTCTTGACTCTAAGTATAGCTAGATTTCGGTTCCACCACGGAACGGCGGGTCTGTGAAAAGTTGTCTTCGTTTGTGTTATGCACAGATGAGCGGAAGATCTAATAATAGTTTTTATATTTGTTCAAATATCATTGAACATGCTTATTTATATGCAAAGCCGAAATTATACTAAATATAAATATCTATTTATATATTAATACATACATACATACATAATGCATTTACATGCAATGCAGCAAAATAAAAGAAAAAATATACATGCATATATATGCAGCACATATACATATGTACATACATACATGAGGCACGTATGCATTTAAATGTAATACGCATGTACTCAAGATATGTTATATAAACATATTTACTTAGGTTTGGGCAATTGATTACAAATGCACTTGTGCACTTGAAAACAGCCCAAACCATACAACATAAATTGTATGACCACACACGCACACATGTATGGCATTGTAGTGTTGAAAACAACCCCATGTGGTGTGCTGTAACATACATACACATAAATATATTTAATTAGATAAGATAGTTTTAAAAATTTGTATATAAGCAAAGAAAAATTAACAATAAAATCAGAATGAAATATTTCTCACTCAATGAAGGTCATATTATTTCCCCCCACCAGTGGTAAGGTTTGATAAAATAATCTTTTTTGAGTTTTTACATTTTTGGTCCTTCGAGCCGGATGAAGAGCTCGGCCAAAATCAAAAAGTCCTGTATTTAAAAAACAGGCAATATACAAAAAAACCTTGTTCAAAATACAGGCAAATTAGAACAAAAATAATTGTAAAACGGGTGTATATTCCCGCATATTAGCAACATAAAATAAAGAGAATGAAATAATTCTCAGCTCAGTGAAGGTCTTTTCATTTCCCCCCACCAGTGGTAAGGTTTGATAAAATCTTCATTGAGTTTTAAACAATATTTGCTGCTTCTTTATTTACGTTATTTGAGACTGGTATTTTGGATGACTCTGAAACGCAGCTTTCTTGGAACATCGACCAGTCGGCTAGTTCGGTGATAAATCTTGGTCTTTTAGTTGTTTTCTTGACATATATGCTAGAATTTACCGTCGTGAAAATTGGAAAGTGATCACTTCCATGTAAGTTATTTAAGATTGTCCATTTGCATTTAGGTACAAGACTCGCTGAACAAAGTGTGATATCTATGTTTGAAAAGCTTTGGTGGGTTAAAAAATGTGTAGGCGAGTCGTCGTTAAGAACCGTCAGGTTTGAAGCTAGTATAACATCTTGAAGTGCTTTACCTCTTGAGTTTGCTACAGATGAACCCCAGAGTGGACTCCAGGAATTACGATCTCGTAATACTAACATAGGGCTTGGAATATTATCAATTTTTGAGAACAGATCTTTCGAATTAAAGTTCTGGTCTGGAGGGATCTACATTGATATCAGTAATTTAAACCCTATGTTTATTTCAGGCACAATTGTAGATATATTTGACACTATGCTAATTTGTTTGTGGGGTATGTCTTTTTTAATGAACACGCAAATTCCTTGCTTGCCTGTCGTGTTTTGGGCTAAGTTGTGGAAATAGTCTGTACATGCTTTAGGTGGGTGGGTTGCTACATTCGAGGGTATGTGGGTTTCCTGTAAGCATATAATAGACGGATTGTATTGCTTCAGTATAAGTTGAAGTTCTTCATTGCATTATGGAAGTCCAACAAAAAAGTAAGAGTTTTGTTGTAAAGTTATATAAAGGTATATAAGAGTTAGTATAAATGTTTCTTTTGTTGAGGTAAATTTAAGAGTCTTCGTCACGGCGTCTGAAGAGTTATGGAAATTCATTTTGTAATTGTCGAAGTTAATATGTAAATTGTCGTCAATGTTTGTTATTATGAGTTAGCGAGAGAATTGTATACCGAAGTAAGAGACGATATATCGAGTTCTTGTGGGAGAATATTTTGTGGCTGATCGTTGGACTGTGGTGAATATTGGTTTTGCGAGTAGCTATTGAGTGATTCTTTGTTTTGAGTTATAAGGCGTGGTGGATCATTGTTAGTCGTGCTATTGATGGTGTGTGGGTGAGAGTGTGAAGCAATGATGTTATTGTTGTGTTGGACTGAGGTGATTGCGATGAGTTGAGAGAGAATGAAGGATGTGTTTTTTGTTGCTTGGGGTTATTATCGGGATATTGTTGGAGGTTAGATGGGTTAGTTATTGTATGATTTTGCGTGTGCTGCGTGTTTGATTTAGGTTGTATAACGACAGAAGAGAAAGAAGGAAATGATTCCGAGAATAAAGGCGAAGAGTTTTTGTGAATGTCGTTGGCTTCTCTAATGGTGCATTTTTTTGTTACTTTTATCTTTAATATTTCTTTGGCTAGAATGTATTTTTCGCATTTGTTGGACGAAGACGGGTGGTCGGAAGACCAGTTGGCGCAAAATGTGCGCTTGCATATTTCAGGGGAGTGAGGGGGTGGAATGCAGTTTTCACATGCTGGGGCTCGCTTGCAGTATTTGGTGGTATGTCCGAGAATTTGACAATTTTTGCAGCGCATTGGGGAAGGAACGTATTGTCTCACTCGCACGTTGCGCCAAGAAATGTCTAATTTTTCAGGAATAAGAAGTACGAATGTAAGAAGTACAACAGCGGACGGTTGCATTCGTTCATTACTTTTCTTTTGGAATTTGTACACGGCCACCACGCCTTGGGCTGCCAATTCATTCACTATTTCATTTTCGGGTACGTTGTTAAGGAATGGTGCGTAAACAGTTCCCTTGTTGTAATTCAAGTGCTCGTGATATTTTGCCTTGACTGGGCAGATGCCGTATAAATCTTTTAAGGCTAGAAATTTCTCTGCAACACTTACACTATTAACCAGCAAGAGTAGATTGCCATCGCGAAGTTCGGAGATTGAATGAATTTCTTTACTAATTATATTGATAGATCGGTGGACCGCGAAACACGAATGTTGAGATAGAGTTTTATTCGTATCAAGTGATTCTAGCACCACAAACTTAGGGTTACTTTTTGCACTGTGGGGAGTTCAGGGAAAAGATCTATATTTTTGCAAATTGAAGCTTTCTTTTTTTCTTATTAACTTTGGAGTTTTCGGCTAGCAAGGCGAACCGATTAACCCCAATGATGGGGGGCCCAGAGGGCATTTTAGCTTTAATTACCAGATATCAAGAATTTTAACACAAAATCCAAATCAAGTAGGAGTTTCAAAGAAGTAAAAGATAATGTAAACTGAAAACTGGAAACACTTGTGTACGAACACTATTCGAGAAAGCGCTGCGAGAAAAAGAGAACCACTCGGCACAAATGACAGTCGGAGACTGCTGTTGCAACTAAACTCGTGATTCTTTTTGTATCTTTTCGGATGAGTTGGGTAATGCCCAATAGTAAATTACATTACATTTATGTTAATTAAATTACGTACATTTAATATGTAGCTGTTAATTTATAGTGCCTGTCTCTGCGGCTCGAAGGACCATGTTTAAATATGCATATCTAAATACATTCGGAACGATGCTTTTTTTTACTTAAACACAATGTCAATTTGTTGTTGAATTGAAAGAAAGCTGCTCCCTGGAAGGGGATTGCGGCGAATTTTGTTTTTCAAAATAAAAGTAGCGCATGGTTTTTTTGTTGTATCCAATTCCAAATATCCAATTGACTTATATGTCGACGCGGTGCAGTGTAGAACAAACTTATATAAACGAATGTGCCCGCGATCTGTTGTCCATCCGTTTTCTTGAGTGGGCTGGCTTACAGATGTGGTGAGTTCTTGATTATAGTTATTGTACAATATAATTCTTTATTACACGGATTTCATGGCTTAGCTTAAAAATTAACTTAACGGCTTAATCTAGTGGTACGTATTTATATAAAAGAGGAGTAAGTACATATAACGGATGATTTTTTAAGAGCTTGATAACTTTTTTTTAAAAAAAAACGCATAAAATTTGCAAAATCTCATCGGTTCTTTATTTGAAACGTTAGATTGGTTCATGACATTTACTTTTTGAAGATAATTTCATTTAAATGTTGACCGCGGCTGCGTCTTAGGTGGTCCATTCGGAAAGTCCAATTTTGGGCAACTTTTTCGAGCATTTCGGCCGGAATAGCGAATTTCTTCGGAAATGTTGTCTTCAAAGCTGGAATAGTTGCTGGCTTATTTCTGTAGACTTTAGAGCTTGACGTAGCCCCACAAAAATAGTCTAAAGGCGTTAAATCGCATGATCTTGGTGGCCAACTTACGGGTCCATTTCTTGAGATGAATTGTTCTCCGAAGTTTTCCCTCAAAATGGCCATAGAATCGCGAGCTGTGTGGCATGTAGCGCCATCTTGTTGAAACCACATGTCAACCAAGTTCAGTTCTTCCATTTTTGGCAACAAAAAGTTTGTTAGCATCGAACGATAGCGATCGCCATTCACCGTAACGTTGCGTCCAACAGCATCTTTGAAAAAATACGGTCCAAATTCCACCAGCGTACAAACCACACCAAACAGTGCATTTTTCGGGATGCATGGGCAGTTCTTGAACGGCTTCTGGTTGCTCTTCACCCCAAATGCGGCAATTTTGCTTATTTGCGTAGCCATTCAACCAGAAATGAGCCTCATCGCTGAACAAAATTTGTCGATAAAAAAGCGGATTTTCTGCCAGCTTTTCTAGGGCCCATTCACTGAAAATTCGACGTTGTGGCAGATCGTTCGGCTTCAGTTCTTGCACGAGCTGTATTTTATACGGTTTTACACCAAGATCTTTGCGTAAAATCTTCCATGTGGTCGAATAACACAAACCCAATTGCTGCGAACGGCGACGAATCGACATTTCACGGTCTTCAGCCACACTCTTAGAAACAGACGCAATATTCTCTTCTGTACGCACTGTACGCATTCGTGTGGTTGGTTTATTGTCCAATAAAGTAAACTGAGTGCGAAACTTGGTCACAATCGCATTAATTGTTTGCTCACTTGGTCGATTATGTAGACCATAAATCGGACGTAAAGCGCGAAACACATTTCGAACCGAACACTGATTTTGGTAATAAAATTCAATGATTTGCAAGCGTTGCTCGTTAGTAAGTCTATTCATGATGAAATGTCAAAGCATACTGAGCATCTTTCTCTTTGACACCATGTCTGAAATCCCACGTGATCTGTCAAATACTAATGCATGAAAATCCTAACCTCAAAAAAATCACCCGATACATACATAGTATTCTAATACATTGGTAATATTTGATGTTTTTTGTCAATATAAAAATGGTAAGTATTTACATGATATAATATAAAAAACATTTTATAATATATTCATACATTATTTAATTAATTTTACAAATTTATTTTTAAAAACATTATTTTTAGATTTATAAAGTCGCTTGCCGCAACACCGGCCACCTTGACACTGGACCACTGTCGCCGAAACTGTTGCTTGAGACAGCAAGCAAGTTGCCATCTCTCGTAGTAGCGAATTGGGTCCGTTGACACTTGTGCTGGTGGGAAAGCTCGGAGAGAGCACCCTATGAGTAGGTGTGCTGGAGTCAATGCTTCGCCGTCATTGGGATCCTGGCTCAACGGTGCGAGGGGCCGCGAGTTAAGGATGGCCAGCAGTGTTCCCAGTTCTTCGGTGGTGAGCAGCACGTTGCCCATTGCGCGCACGGCGAGGTGTTTGGCGGGCTTCACTGCCGCCTCCGCCGAAGTGCGGCGCCCTCGGTGGTATAAAGGCGAATCTGAACCCTTCTTCTCCAGCGAATCACATTAGTTCCGGAGACTGAGACAGAAACGCCTGTTTGAGTTCTCGTAACTTGCGATCGGCGCTGACGCAGTTGGTTGCGTTGTCGCTGTGTATCGTCTGTGGCATCCTTCGGCGACCAATGAACCTTTTTAGGGCGAGAATAAAGGAATTAGTTGATAAGTCAGAAACTAATTCTAAGTGTACTACTTTTGAAGCGAAACAAACAAAAACTGTGATATAAGTTTTTACGGGTAGTCGACCGCGTATTTTTAATATAGTATAAATTGGACCACAAAAATCTATGCCACATATACAAAAGGGTCGTAGCGCTCGAAGTCTTTCAACTGGCAAGTTTCCTATTATTTGGGTGTGCAACTTCGGCTTATAATGAAAGCAGTGTGTGCAGTTTCTTACGGTTCTACTGCATTAATCAGCCATATGCGTTCTCGAAGAAGCGCAACCAACGCTTTTGCTCCTGCGTGGTGATTTCGAAAGTGCAGGAACAGTAAATAATTGATAACGAAGTGCGAATTTTTATTTAGTAATAATGGGAATTTGGCATCGCATGGGAGAGTTGCATTCAAAAGGCGACCTCCTACTCGGATTAATTTGAATGAAAGCGGCATATCCGAGTACTCATGCAAGGACGGATTGAGTTTTTGCAAGTTTGCGGGTAGCGTGGTGCGCATAGTCAGTTTTTGGGTTTTATTCGCAAATTCGGAATGTTGAATCACCAGAACAATCTTCAAAAAACTCTAGTTTAATACGTTAGATGACAAATCTCTACCCTCCGTAGGCATTTTTGGTCGTCTGAACCATCGTAGTAAATATGCGACCACACGAAGCAAATTTTTCGATAAGATTCAATATTGTATATCTTTTACATTTATAGTTAGTGTAAAAGTATTTTTCTAATTGTTGAAAGCTGCAATAGGTTGACTTTAGTATTCTGTCAGCTAGTGTCGAGGCGCAATGGAATCAACTCATCTCAATCTAGTTTCTGAATTCAAAGCGCTTGCAATAAGATTTTCGCTTTGGTAACTAGTAGGGCCAATAATCCAAGAAGATCGAAAAGGCAAGTAAAAACTGACAATATGTTTCGTTTAATGGTCTCTTTTAATGGCCAATTAACCGAGTGGATATTTAATTGTATTGGCATCACAAAGCATTTGCAAACGCCTTGTTGCGAGAACTGGAGCAGGCGCAATGCCGTAAGTTACGGTGTTAAGTCGAAAAATTTTAATTTGCTTAGAAGGATCTCTTCTCTTCACACAGTAAGTTGACAATTTCTGTCTTCTTCATGCATAATTATTTGCCTATACATTTTAGTAATGTGCGCTGTTGTGCATGCTTATATAAGCAAAAGCGAAAGAACGTTGTGTTGTTCCTACCATCAAAAGTTCATTCAATGCTATTTGAGTTGAAGATCGACTCGAAACTTCAAAGACGGCACGTAATTTGGTTGTAATGAAGTAGTGTGGCTCACTCGGGATCTTATTGTTCGTTGGCATCATGTGACCCGGTGCTCTATATTCGTCATAAAGTCCAGATACATTCTACGAAGTTCCTGAACTTTCAATATTCTCCTCTCCAGGTTTCATAAGAGTGACCGAGTATCTTGCGGCCAGGGTTAAAGGGCATTCTGACTTGAAGCTGTCCTGTATGCAATACTTCAGTTGTGTCAACGAATAATTGTTCACACTCTTTTTGTTCTGGTATGAACTTATTCCCATTTGTTTCTGAAGGAAGTTCCTCCAGAGCCCAGAATTTTTGGACTACTGAATCCATAGACGTTAAGTCTTAGTCCTAAGAGGACTAAGACTGCTGACATATTTGCCAGATACAATCCATCTCAAAAGAGTTTTCTGTAGCGTTGGTTGTTTAGGGTTTAATTTGGCCAACCGCTAACAGATCGAAAAAGGTTTCTGCACTCAATAAAATGTCAATCTATTGGGATGTTTGGAATTCTGGATCCGCCAATTCAATATTGTGCGTATTTTTCCACCCATTAACATTAATGGTATGGTCTGGATGATTAGCCGAAATGTATCGCATAATCCAGAATTCCGCCGAAAATTCGTAATTATTTACCCCCGACTTAATAAACGCCCTTAATTTGGCCCCGACTTTCATACTGGAATTTCCAATTCCTATAATATTTGAGGTCCTGTTTTGGCGACGAATCCGCAGTTTTTGGGGCAAATTCTCTGTCATAAAATTGACTTGTGATCCTGAGTCCAGCAAGGCTCTTGCAGGCAGATACTCTCCACAGCTTTTCCTCACGGGATCGATTGCACACACGACATCGATCCGCTTTGCACTTGTAGACCGTATGCCCCTTACGCAAACATTTTATACATTAGGGCACCGATTTGATATAAGCAAATCTCTGTTGCGCAGAGAGAGTTTTAAAGGTGGGGCAAGCAGTTATCTAGTGGTCCTTTGATTTACACTGCTGACAAAGAGGCTGATTTGTATTTGCAGCTACTAAAGCCAATTTGTTCCTGTCCGATTTGGTTCCTGTCATATGACTCGTGCTGATTGCAGCTCCAGACTTCGTTCTCGAACGTGACGCTCCTTCTTCTGATAATTGCTGAAATATTCTATTCAGAGTGGCTTCACTGTCCTTCCACAGTGGTAGCTTGTCGTAATTCAGTTGTTCTTCCCACTTTGATCGGGTGGCAACTTTTGTCATGACTATGTGTATGATTATCGCATTTGTAATTTGTTTCTCATCGCTGGGGAACAATGTGAAACAAAATTTTTGTTGCTTTCGATTTTACAGCTGTTTTAGAGTTTTTTAGGCATGTTAAATTCAAATTTGAAGTCAGTTTTCTTCTATCACGTCAAGTTTTTTTGCTACAGCTTATAGTAATGAGACCACTCCTTGTAGTGTGCTGCTTAGATCATAAAACGCTCTTCTATAGACGGAAGTTTAATTTTTTTTTTATTTGGAATAAGTGAATATCGCTGTAGGATAATAGCAGCAGGTTCATGCTTGTGACGACAATCGTCCAGATGGTAGTTGGGACATGTATGAACCTGTCGTTGGTGACCTACGGCGCCATTCTCTTCTTCCCATACGAGCAAGTTCAGTTTCGCGCGAGAATGTGTGGTGAGACGTTGTTTGTGCTCATACGTTACGTCCGGTTTTTTAAACAAGGATTTTTTTTTTAGATTTATTTCTGAGAACAACCTTCAATCCTTTAGATCATGTCTGTCTCTGGTATTTCACGTCGAAGGTGTATAAACAGTGCTGATTCGTTTTGCTATATTTGTGGCAGTTTTACTATTCCAAGTCAAAGGAGAAACATTAGTCCATTTGTCAGGCAAGCCTATTTAGCGTATTTTAAAATAAAAATCGGTGATCAGGATAAAGCTTGGGCCCCTTACAAGGTGTGCAAGCAGTGTGTCGAGAGTTTACGAATGTAAACTAAGGGAACACGTGATAAAATTCCATTTGGTATACCAATGAGTTGGCGAGAGCCCAGAGATCATTCAAGTGGCTGTTATTTCTGTATGGTGAAAACGTCAGGTTATAACAAAAAAAATAAATGTAAGATAGAGTATCCTAGTTTACTATCGGCTATACGCCCAGTGCCTCATTCAGCTGAAATCTCAGTGCCAGTTTTCGAAGAACTACCCCTATCAGAAATACAAGAAAGCGTGTGTGACGATGATTCAAGTGACTCCAAGCAGAGTCGTCTTCAATTTCAAGACTTTGAAAGTGAATTTCTGCCATACTTTCGAAATGACTCAGGATTTGTGTATTGCTGTAACGTACAAGGTTTGATGAATGTGTTGGGAATTCCAACATATAACGCAACTGAATGGAGACTTTTCATAGACAGCTCAAAGAGGAGCTTGAAGTGTGTACTATTGCACAATAGAAATGTCTTTGGTGCAGTTCCAATCGGCCATTCTGATTGTTTACAAGAAGCATCTGAAGACATAAAGAGAGTAATTGATTTGCTGCAATATGACATGCATAAGTGGATCATCTGTGTTGACCTTAAAATGGTCTGCTTCCTTCTTGGTCAGCAACGAGGATACACAAAGTATACCTGTTTTTTGTGTATGTGGGACAGCAGAGCTCGTGAGAAGCATTGGGTGCAGTTGAATTGGCCGCCAAGATCTGAGCCAAAACCTGGTGTTCCGAACATTCTACATAAACCACTTGTCGACACGAAGAAAATTTTATTCTCACCTCTACATATAAAGCTTGGGCTCGTGAAACAGTTTGTTAAAACTTTGTCCTCTGAAGGGGACTGTTTCAAGTATTTAATTTTGGCATTTCCTGGACTGTCTTCCTTTGAAAAGATAAAGGCCAGGTGTATTTAATGGTCCACAGATTCGGTAACTCGTTAAAGATGAACATTTCATCGAAACAATGACAGAACTCCAAAAGAACGCTTGGTTGGCATTCAAAACCATTATCAAAGATTTTCTTGGAAATACTAGAGCAGAGAACTACATTGACATTGTCAACCAACTCTTGGAGAGTTTCAAAAGGCTAGGTTGCAATATGAGTATCAAATTGCATTTTCTACATAGTCATCACGCCAATTTGCCCACAAACCTTGGTGCAGTCAGTGATGAGCAGGGAGAGCGTTTCCACCAAGACCTGCAAATGATGGAGGCTCGGTATCAGGGAAGATGGGATGAGCACATGATGGCTGACTATTGTTGGAGCATCAAGCGAGATTGTCCACAAACTGAACACTCCAGAAAGAGTTATAAGAGAAAATTTTTACCGTAATATTGATGTCCGGGTTTGAGAAAACCATTTTATCCCTTCTACAATGACAATTTCACTTTACAAAAAATGTGATTTAATAGCATTTGTTCAAATTAAATTACAATTTGTGAACAGTATATTCAGTATAATTTTTATACTCTCGCAACAAAGTTGCTTACTCTCCTTAGCAACTTTGTTTTGTTCACATAACGGTTGTTTGTAAGTCCTAAAACTAAAAGAGTCAGATAGAGGGTTATATATACCAAAGTGATCAGGGTGACGAGTAGAGTTAAAATCCGGATGTCTGTCTGTCCGTCCGTCCGTCTGTCCGTCCGTAACTTGAGTAAAAATTGAGATATCATGATGAAACTTGGTACACGTATTCCTTGGCTCCACAAGAAGGTTAAGTTCGAAGATGGGCAAAATCGGCCCCCTGCCACGCCCACAAAATGGCGAAAACCGAAAACATATAAAATGTCATAACTAAGCCGCAAATAAAGATATTAAAGTGAAATTTGGCACAAAGGATCGCATTAGGGAGGGACATATTTGGACGTAATTTTTTTGGAAAAGTGGGCGTGGCCCCGCCCCCTACTAAGTTTTTTGTATATATCTCGTTTCCTTCAGGCATTTCCATATACAGTTCAAAAATGGAAATCGGATAATAGCCACACCCACCTCCCATACAAAGGTTATGTTGAAAATCACTTAAAGTGCGTTAACCGACTAACAAAAAACGTCAGAAACACTAAATTTTACGGAAGAAATGGCAGAAGGAAGCTGCACCCAGGCTTTTTTTAAAAATTGAAAATGGGCGTGGCGTCGCCCACTTATGGAAGGTCCCATATCTCGGGAACTACTCCACCGATTTGAATGAAACTCGGTATATAATATTTTCTTTACACCCTGATCACATGTACGAAATATGGGTGAAATCGGTTCATAACCACGCCTTCTTCCAATATAACGCTATTTTGAATTCCATCTGATGCCTTCTCTGTATAATATATATGTACATTAGGAACCAATGATGATAGAGGAATAAAACTTTACACAAATACGGTATTTGAAAAATATGTAAATGACGGATAATGAAAACTCGATTATCACTTTATCATGCGAGAGTATAAAATGTTCGGTGACAACCGAACTTAGCCCTTTCTTACTTGTTCATTTTTACTTTGTTTCGTAAGAATATTTTATACGACTATTGGGAGAAAGAGGGTATTCTGTAGCTTAAAAAATTGATGTGCTAGACAAAAAATTCATTCATTTTTGGATTCAGAGGCCAAAAGTGACTCAAAAACAAGTATTAAATCGAAGTCAACAAAAATTGTGTTCCCCAGTGTTATCGCTCGCATTAAAGTTGCCGATGGCTTTTGGATAGTTGGCAGCTCAAAAAGTTTCGAAATTGTATTGAAAAATATCAAACATTTATTATCGTAAACTTTTTAGAGACTTGCCAACATTTGAAACGCTTTTACCGTACCTAGAGCCCCTCCAGATAGACAATTAACCAGATGATTAAAATTTTCAATATCTGGGATATTTGGATCATTGGGAACCAAATCGATTATTTTACGAGAAAACTCGATTCTCGAGTAGAATCGGAATCGAGGTTTACCATCCCTACTGGCAGCCATCGCGTGCACATATAATAACCTCCGCACAATAACCACCACAAAAAAAATTATTTTTTTTTCCATGTAATTTATATGGAAAATAAAAAATTTGAAACAGGCACCTTTTAATATTAATTTTAAGAGCTCATCTTTTGACTGACTTTTTTCTCACATTTTCGAAAGTTTGTAGCCTGTTTTTCAGTTGAAAAACAAAGGTTGCCTCAGAATGACATACCCTAGTACATATGTAACGTATTTTATACGCACGTTTTGCTTTTGCCAATTATATAAAAAAAAAATCGCACGATAATATTCAAATGATGCGATCAAAGACGCTATCACGAATCCCTCTATCTCTTTTCTCACGCAATATACGTATGTATATACGTACGTGTATAAGCATGTAAAAGTGTATATACAAATGTACGTAAAAAAGGAAGGTCAAACACTGAAAGGGTGCAAATGTTAATTATTGTTATTTATTTTATTTTTTTTTTTTGTTTGTTTACACCACTTTCAATGATTCGCACTTGTTACCTGTTATGCATGCACAGCCGTTTTGCCTGTGTTCACTTCCCTGGTGCAGACACAGTAACTGTAGCAAATTCCCACGAAGGAAGTAGGGGTTGACGTAGCAGCGATGTTGTTAGCGGCAAGCGATAACGATGCTTTTAGTAACAGAGGCAGAAACAGTATGGTGTTTTGCCAGAGATAAAGAGATGTCCAACTCCTTTCTCACTGGAAGTGAGAGAACAATTGCTAAACATCAAAACTTCCTGAACTTTGACAGTTGATCGAGTTCAGGAGGTTTTGACGTTTAGGAATTGGAAACGAGCGATGGCCAGATTGAAATCTTACCAAAAAAATATGTAAATATGTAAATTAAATAAATTTGTGAAATTTAAAGGTATTTGATGAAACGTTTTGTAATTTGAAGCATCATAGTATTATTTTCAATGGAAAATGATTAAAAGCATTTAATGATTGAGAGCTAACAAGCTTAAATCCTTTTATTAGGTATTGAAAGGTCAAAAGTCAGTTGTTTTAATATACTTTAAAAAGATTTAAATAGTTTCTCCATATAATACATAACCACTATTTAGTAATTTTTATTCGTACTAAATGTTGGGCGTTTCAATATAAATGCCCACAAATATTATTTTGTTCAATCTGGCTATAATGGAAAATGTTATAAAAAACGCTAATTTTGAAGCGCTCTCATACTGGAATAAGTTGGGCATCCCTTTATTCCAGGTTTTGCTTTGTACATTACGGCAAGTTTGACGGATTTTTTTTAACGGGTGTTCAATAAATACTTCTATATTGGCATTTAATTTTTCATCGGTACTTAAAGTTAGCGGCACTAAAGAACGGGCTTGTTTCTTGTTTTTGCAATTTAAATCAGTAATTAATTTTTTACTTTTTACAGCACTTTTATGTGAATATAAATTCCACCACTTTTGCCAAAATACAAATTGAAATACTCATGTGCCTTTATTACATACGTACTATATGTATGTATGTATATTTGTACATATGTGGTTTCGTTGCCGCACTTATTTCGAAAATTTTTTCGCACTTTGATATACATACATACATACTTATACTGTTTTTTTTAAGTAGGAGGAGCATCAAGAGCCGCGGTGCGGAACTTTAATCCGCTAAACCTAACCTACTTCCACCTCCTGACTCTCTGAAGGAACCACCTGATTAAGTATTACTTGGTGGGAGTGTTAAGACTTTAAGTCTCTTCAATGGCACGGACTGACGGACGCCTACTCTGGTCTATGTGTCTCAGTTTTGTCATGATTGAGGCTGCCGCTTCGCTGACAGTTTTCCAGTTCTCAGTGGACTGACTCATGAGTGTCGTAAAATTTTCCACTGTAGAACTACCACCGAGTATAGTTTTTAGTTTTTTCCTTGCACTTATAAAGCGCGGGCAATAAAAGAAAACATGCTCAGAGTCTTCAAAGCACTCTGAACACGACGGACAATTCGGACTAATGTCGTCCTGGAATCTGTACAGATAGTTTCTAAAGCATCCATGTCCACTTAGTATTTGGGTTAGGTGGAAATCCAGGTCCCCATGTCGTCTGTCGATCCAGGAATGGATATCCGGTATGAGTCTGTACGTCCACCGTCCTTTGAGTGAGGTTTGCCACCGCTGCTGCCATGTAGTTAAGCTTTTCACTCTTTCTCTTCTTTTGGCTCCTGTAGTTGGCTCTGATAATTTGTACACTCGCTCGTATTCATCACCCTGGATGTCAATGGGCATCATATTGGCTATTACTTCAGCAGCATCGCTTGAAATTGTTCGGAAAGCACTGATAACTCTTAGTGCCGACAGCCTATGCACTGTGTTTATTTGTCTGGCATATGCTTTGATGCCTAGCGCCTGGTTCCATATTGGAGCCGCATATAATACAACCGATCTCATTACCTTTGTGAGTAAAAAACGCCGGGTGGAACGCACGCTTCCTTTATTTGCAATCATTCATGATAGGGCATTTAGGATTTTGTTCGCTTTACCTTCAGTGTATTCTAGGTTGTCCTTAAATTTGAGCCTTGAGTCTACTGTTACTCCCAAATATTTTAGGTGTGGCTGTGAATGAATCTGGCACTCCCCTATGGTGAGAGATATGCTTTCCTTCACTTTTCTTGTACTTATGAGCAAGACTTCAGTCTTTTTCTCCGCCAGTTCTAAACTCATTGAGGAGAACCCTTGGCGTAGACCGTTTATGCACTTGTTGCATTTGCTCCGGAAGTCATCGAGGTGTTTAGCAACTGCTACCACAATAAGGTCGTCTGCGTATGCAACTAGGGCCTAGTACCGAGCCTTGCGGTACTCCACTCGAGAAAGAGTAGCTCTTGGTGCCTTCATCTGTATCGAACAAAAGTCGCCTGTTTTAAAAATAACTTTTGACAATTTCCATAAGATATTGAGGAGCGAGCATGTCATACAGAGCCTTGATAATGTCAGGGATAATGGGATGCCCAACTTATTCCAGTGTGAGAGCGCCTCAAAATAAGCGTTTTTTATAACATTTTCCATTGTGGCCAGATCGAACGAAATAAGAATTTTTCGGCATTTAAATTAAAATGGCTAATTGCACTTTCCACACCACCCAGGAGGTACGCAAAACGGCGCGTTACCGAAGTTAGTTTTGGGTACTCGGTTCCTTTGTAGACCTATATCACCCATTTATAAATTTATTTACATAAATCAACAAAACGATAACAATTCATTAGTATATAAAGAAAAAAAAACGATGAATGTATACATATAACGATAAAAAACTATAACAATTCATGTAAAAAATATATAAAAATATGACAGTAACAAAATGTTAACACATATACAAATGCCTACATTTAAATAACATACCTGTTTAGGATTGCACTAAACACTCAAATTAACCCGTATGACGTATATGTCTGTACTGTAATAAAACCACGATTCAACTTTAATATAAATTTATTTCACCTGTATTTGGTACTCTCCAAGTACCATCCAATTCATTTGCCTGACAACTGAGCCCAATTCTATGCTTAACTCAAGCTTATATAGAAAAATAATATGTAAGCGAACTGGTGAAAATAACAATTTTGTTATTGCATACGGAACCATGGTCTGACCAAAAGAACAGTATAATCGTATGATGTGCCAAGCTAAAACGCATCACCTGACAATCGTGCGTCTAGTTGTTTTTGTATACTGCACAATGGTCTGACCCAAACAACGGTAGAAATGCCTTAACGAAAATGCGTCACCTGATCATGTTGATGCCAGATAAGGCATCGTGTACCTGGATAATGGTGATGCCAAATTGCACAGTATAAATCAAATAAATTTAGTAAGCTCGTTATTAATCGTTAACATTCCTGCCCGGCTGAACCGTCAGTGTTCAGGAATTCTCGATTTGGATCAATAAGATGGCAAATCTTTTGCACTGGACGTTGATAATGGTGCTTAACAAAAAATCCTTCAGGTTTACGTTTCTCACTGTTATATTCATTAGTAACTATTCGTACCAATGAATGGGTGAACTTCAGTGATGAGACCCATGCGCCAATGCGTGGGTGGTAGATTCTCGTTCTGAATCAGTACTACATCTCCTGGCTGGAGATTCTCACGTCGACCTTCCCACTTGCGACGCGCCTGTAAGCTGGATAAATATTCACGGTTCCACCGCTTCCAAAAGTGCTCGAACATTTTCTGTAATTGTTGAGAATATATAAGACGATTTTGTGGAATATCATCAATAGGTGGTTCTGGTCGCGAATTGAGCGGTCGACCAATGAGGAAGTCGCCAGGTGTGAGTGCGTAGCTACCATTGGGGTCATCGTGAAGAGGAACCAGTGGCCTGGAATTCAAACAAGCCTCAATCCGAACAAGTAGTGTACTCAGTTAATTGAAGCGTAAGATTTGGCGACCAATTGTGCGATAGAGATGTTTTTTTGCTGAACGCACAGCTGCCTCCCAAAGACCTCCATGATGGGGTGCGGCTGGAGTGATGAATTTCCACTGCGTGCCGGAAGCTGCAATATGCTGAGTTGCATATATATTTCTCCAACTTTGAAGGTCTTGATATAGAACTCGACTAGCACCTACAAATTGCGTTCCGTTGTCGCTATAAAGGATCGAACATATTCCACGGCGGCTTATGAAGCGATCAAACACATCGATAAATGCCTGAGTCGACAAACTTTCCGCAAGTTCGATTTGTACGGCCTTTGTAGCCATACAAATGAAAATCGCTCCGTAAGTTTTACTCATTGTAGTGGCTCGCTTTCCTCCATGACGAACGTTGAATGGCCCGCAATAATCCAACCCGGTATGGGTAAAGGGTGGGGCAATCATAACTCGGGATTTTGGAAGTGATGACATCTGTGAGTGTCGACGGCATGTGACGCACTGATGAAGATATGACTTTACAATCCGACGTGCATGCATAATCCAAAATCGCATGCGTAAGTACTGCAGCATTTCCTGTATCCCACCATGGAAACAGCACCTATGAGCATCGCTTACGAGAAGTTTTGCCAATGGACAGGTATTGGCCAGAATGATTGGGTGTTTTTGCTCATACGGTAATTCCGAATTTGTTAACCGACCACCACCACGCAGTATGCCTTCTTCGTCCAAAATCGGGTTCAGTGGAAGCAGGTTACTTGACAAAGCGACGCTGGAACGAGATTTAAGTGCTCTAATTTTAGAATGATACATTTTACCTTGGCTTTGACGAATATGTGTGATTAGTGCCCACTTTTTCTCTTCAGCAGTAATCAACTCCTGTGATCTCTGATTTCTGAACGTCGGCATTATACGAAGAATTCGAGCAGTTGTATTTAGTAAGGCACTCAAACGACTAAACCTTGCTCCCAAAGGTATTCGTTGTGCGCGAAAGGATGTCATCAGTAAACCGTCCCCGCTTGTAACGCCAAGAGGCACAGTTAACGGACGGCTTTCCCCATTAAAAATTTTATTTTCCTCAGCTGTGAGACTTGGTAAAGCTGGTAATGATTCATTAACCGCATGAAAAAGAGGAGGTCCTTTCCACCAAAGTTCGTTCCCCATGAGTGCTATCGGCGTAATTCCACGGCTGGCACAGTCAGCGGGATTGTTTTCTGAACGAATGTGTCGCCACGCGTTTATATCCGATTTTGATTGTATAAAATCTATCCTATTTGCCACATATTGTTTCAATGAAGAGGGTTGCCGCCGAATCCAATGGAGAACAATTGTTGAATCACTCCATAAAGTGTAAGCCGTATCTTCCATTTGCAAGGCGCGACGTATGTTGTTCATAGTTGTAACCAATAGCTGAGCTGCCGAAAGCTTGAGGCGGGGGATAGTCATTTCCTTCAATGGAGCAACTCTTGTTTTTGCGACAATCAGAGATGTATGGGATCCTCCGTTAGCGATGGTGTTTCGTAGGTAAATAACTGCCACGTAAGCTTTGGTATTTGCATCGCAGAACCGATTTAGTGTCGATACAGAATGTGCTCTGATGCCCAGCCATCGTGGTATTTTGATCCTTTCGAGAGTCAGTAGACTGTTCCGGTATTTCATCCAAGTCTCTCGAAGATTAGATGGTAGAGGCGTTTCCCAACTCAGTTTCGCCAACCATAGATTTTGAACAAACATCTTGGCCGTCACGACAACCGGTGCCAGCAGACCCAGTGGATCATACAATCTTGCAATATTACTCAAAACAATCCGTTTAGTAGGAATTGTGTCAAAGTTACATACCTTTACCTTGAAGAATAACGTAATAATAGGATTCCAGTGAAAGCCCAATCTGGACGCAGTTGGAGTTCCATTTATCTAACTCAAATTTACCTTGTTAAAGAATGGCATCAACGTCCCGTGCACGGTTGATGGCCAGTTCTGTCGTGTGGACACTTTCCAAATAATCATCAACATAAAAGCTATGAAGGATGCTGTCACGTGCGGCGGCTGCCCGGCTGACGTCAGCGATCACTTTCGAATTATCGTATGCACACTGTCTCAATGACCTAATAGCATTAAAAGGACTGCTTGCCATACCGTATGTCACTGTCTTAAGTTGGTAGGTACGCAAGAGTTCATTAGGGCACTCCCTCCAAAGGATCTGTTGCCATTTTCGATGCCTAGAATCCACCATTACCTGTCGGAACATCTTTTTGATATCGGCTGTGAGAGCTACCGAATACCACCAAAATCGATGAAGTATGTCAACCAGGTTATCCTGTAGTATCGTTAAGAGATACGCCGTTCGTTGTAGGCGTTGATGAGGCGTTAAACACTATTCTGAATTTAGTCAAAACAGCATGGTGAGGGATGTAATAACAGCTTCCTATGTCAACTGGAGGAGCATCGATTGCCTCCATATGTCCCAAATTAATGTATTCCCTCATGAGTTCCACGTATTTCTCCCTCAGTACATAGTCGTTTACCAATGTCCGCTCTAGTTTCAAAAATTGCCGAAGTGGTATCTGTACTATATATTGACCACTCGGATGTCGCGTAACCGTCCTTGAGAAAATCTCTTCACATTCGTCCACCTCCGCCTTGATGTTATCAGGAGGCTCCTCTACTTCCCAAAATTTCCTTAGAAGTTTATAGGTGGTAGAATCATCGGATACGTCAATGAGTGATGAAAAAAGGGTTGACTTCGACTCGTTCGATGCTACTGGACCTAGCCCTACCCATCCCAGACGGGTGTGTAATGCACATGGTTCGTTATGAGAACCGACAACAACGTCGTTTAATACAAGAGCAGGCCAAATATCTGCGCCAATCAGTAGTTCTACGGGACCTGGTATACCGAGTGCCGGATCAGCTAAACAAAGATCCCTTAAATGATGACTGGTCCTGATGTCCATATTAGTAGAAGGAGTCATAGACGTGATTGAATCAATGATGTACGCATCGAAGCTAATCTGGAACTTCTCGTCCACCTGAGACTGCAATCTAACTCTGACAACACCTTTGGTACGGGTCGAAAGGTTTTGATCAATACCCTCGACTTGAAACTCACAGGGACTTCTAGGAAGATTCAAAATAGTTACTAATGATTCGCAAACGAAGCTCACCTGGGAACCAATATCGCAAAGTGCTCGACATTCCTTTAAGTAACCCTTACAGTCAGCAAGAAGCACGTTTGCCGTTGCTAAGACTCCATGGTCATTGTTGTCGAGGAAGTACCTTTGGAGCCACCATTGGCGCAGTAGCCGACGCTCCAGGAGTAAATCTGGCGGAAGTAGCTTCAACGCTCCTCTGCTGGGGCCTTCTACATAGAAGAGTATTGTACTTCTGTTGGGAGTTGAGACATAAACCAGATGGACAGTCGCGATTACGATGGCCGGCCTTGAGGCAATTGAAACATAGTGATGCCTGCTTCACCAAGTCCCAGCGTCCGTCAAGTTGAAGGTTACGACACTTTTGACATTTCGTAATGCGATGAAACTCATTACAAGATGGGCAATTCGTTGCCTTGTCAGATGCTACCAACAGATTAAGAATTTTTCCGGAGTTCATAGTCAGATGCGCCTTCACGACACGACTCGATGTCCGTCCGCTTTAAATATGTGGAGAAATTGGCGACGATGTCGGCAGGTTAGCTGCACGCCGTTCCACGAACATTATCACTTCTTCCATTTTCGGAATTGCATTGGATTTTAGGCTCATTCCCCACTCGGTTCGAGTAACAATCGGTAGTTTCGGTAGTAGCAGAGGTACGGCTATAGCATCCCACTGTTTTACTGGCACATTCATCAATTCAAGCGTTCTGAAGGAGTTACGTACACTATCCACAAAATTAAGTAGAGTAGCTCGAGATTCTGATGGGTGGGTTGGTAAGCCTAGAAGATGCTGAACATGATGTTCCGAAAGAGTACGGGGATTGTCGTAACGTTGTTTCAGTTCAGCCCAGACTTCTTCATACCCACCTGTGTACAAGCCACCGACTAATGGAAGATTTTCCGCCTTCAGATATTGTCTCAATTTTCCCAGTTTATAGGTGGGCTGCAAGTCGTTCCTGTTGTGAACCAGCGTCTCAAACATATCCTTAAACGCTAACTAATTGGACGGCTCTCCGTCAAAGCTTGGAATGGAGACGAGATCCAAACGCATGTCTGATGCATGGCTGCATTCCTGGTTGGGAAGTTCACTAATCGCGGATATTTTACGTTATAATTTGATGCAAATGTTGTTGAAAATCTCCTCCGTTGAAGCGAGCAAATTATTATGCTCTGCCATCTCGCCTCCATGTGCGCTGGACACGAGGGCAAAATGGTTGTCCATAAAACGAGAGAAATGTTGTCTGGCACTACCCAAGAGCTGTTCACTTTCAACACAATCTGGATGGTAGTTCTCTGCTTTAAACGATACACTCAATCCTCACAGGAGGCACCAAAAATGTTTAGGATTGTACTAAACACTCAAATTAACCTGTATGACGTATATGTCTGTACTGTAATAAAACCACGATTCAACTTTAATATAAATTTATTTCACCTGTATTTGGTACTCTCCAAGTACCATCCAATTCATTTGCCTGACAACTGAGCCCAATTCTATGCTTAACTCAAGCTTATATAGAAAAATAATATGTAAGCGAACTGGTGAAAATAACAATTTTGTTATTGCATACGGAACCATGGTCTGACCAAAAGAACAGTATAATCGTATGATGTGCCAAGCTAAAACGCATCACCTGACAATCGTGCGTCTAGTTGTTTTTGTATACTGCACAATGGTCTGACCCAAACAACGGTAGAAATGTCTTAACGAAAATGCGTCAACTGATCATGTTGATGCCAGATAGGGCATCGTGTACCTGGATAATGGTGATGCCAAATTGGACAGTATAAATCATATAAATTTAGTGAACTCGTTATTAATCGTTAACAATACCTGTTTAAAAATTTTTTACTTTTTTATTTTCTATTGTAAGTTTAAGTTCGCTTATTATAACCACTAAAAAATAAAAAAATTGAAACAGAAAGGTCATTATTTAAAAATTTAGTTAAAAAATATATTCTAATTCTAATAAAAAGGGCTATAACTATTTTTGGGTCACAATTATCACAACACAAAAAGGGCCTAACATCTGTCATTTTATTAAAATGAATATCTCCCATTCCTATTTTATGACAATTACTGTCGAATTCTTCTAAAAATCTTGTTTCCAAAATTTTTACAAATGCAATAAAATCCTCAGGCGGCTTCACTAAGTTGCATTTGTCTATTTGAATTTTTGCATGAAGATGAATTCGTCCGAAGAAATTTCATCTCCTAAATATGGTAAAGGCAGGGAACATGTGTGGAGTTTGAAAATTTTTAAATAAAAATAGCCGTAAAAGTAGCTAAGCGCATTTTCTTTCAAAAAATTAATTTCTAAACTACTATCTAATGTGATTGATCTAACGAGGGAGTGTTCATGTCGTGGTAAACCTTGAAAATCCTGCCAAGAAAGGTCGTTCAATAGTGAATCATTACACACATTAAGTAGAACATTATTACTATGTTTCGAAATTACTGTAGCATCAGGTTCTAAAGGCAGCTCACAGTTTCCTTTTGTTACGACGTTTACATAACGTAAGCCCCACGATTTCCTACACAAACTAGAGAACATATAGGTCGTTACTCTAGTACCTCCTCTGCGTCGAATCTGCCCAAAAAAATCTTCTAAACTGTCCTGACATAGCCGTCTCGTCTTCAGGTATGGAATACCTGAGTGTGACAAACTAAAATTTTTGGTTGTGTTGCTTTCTAAATCATCTACAGACCCGAATAGTTTTCAGAATTTTTTCTGCCTCATTTAGAAACTCTAACTGCTCAGGGGAACCTACAAACACTTTTTAGTGGGTACAACAGCCTCAACGAAACTGCTATTTAAAATATCAAATAATTTATTAAAAAACGAAACGAATTCCGCGGTATTAATAAAGCTCCTACTATTCGAGCTTAAGACACCCGAGCTATATAGGGATAACATACCAGAAGCGACCGTATTACTCAAGACTTGAGACGCGAATTTAACCTTCATTTTCTGGAAGGTATTTAGATAAATATGAGCATCGGTTAATTTATGCGCACACCGATAACTCGACTTAGAGTCGGTTTCATAAAAATGAACAATATCTGACCAACTTACCCGACAATTTTTGAAGAAAACCGTATTTTTTAAATTTTGTAAACAGTTACGACTACTTTTCATCAAATGGGGGCTATCGTAAAAAAAATACACTTCCTTGCCATTAACATTAAAAAAAGGCCAAGACGCTGAAACACCTAACAACTTAGCGAAATTCTGAAAATTGGTGCCCTGGTTGCAAACAAAATGGCAAGGAATTAGTCCTATATTTTGCAGTTGGGTAATGGCTTCAAGAATGTATTTCTTGAGGACATCCCCTTTGCGGGAACCTTTTACGAAAAAATAAGCCAATGGGTGAACCAAGGCTCTCCACCTATACCTTGCACCATTATGGCCATTGCAGTTGTTGCTAATCTAGAAGTACGATTTTCATCGCCATAATCCCTATCGAATTTCCTATCATACTGCAAATGACATTTCAGTGACATCACATGAAACCAACACAAACTTTTGTTCGAAAGTGAATCCCCTACTACTAATCTCTAACGATTTTATGCGGCTTTGGTTGAACCTGGGAAACGGGGCCAGTCTGTAACAAAATTTTCCAAAGTACTCTCGGATGGAAAATTTAATTGGTGCCTTAAGTGCCGATAAGCAACTGGCGACAAAAAAAATACACCTAAAGCTATCGTTTTAAAAAAAATGGTCATATCGCCGACCATGGGCACGTCGATTGCTATTTATACATCCTACATCTACATCTTCCTACATCTTTCTAACTCTGCGGCCATTTGAACTAACTGGGCCTTTAAACTTCTATTTTACTGCTCTTTTTCATCTAACTTTATTTTCAAAACTCTATTCTCTTCCCTCAATTTCTTCTTCCTTTCTGTACCTGCTGTTTCATCGGAAACACCTAAACGGTTGAGCCAACATTTACGCCTATTTAAAAGAAAAAGAGAGAATATAAAATAACTACATACATATGTATATTACATATAGTGCAAAAATATCAAACATATAAACTCACCAATTCAAATGAACCGGTATACTCGTTACATTTAAATATTTAAAAAGTTAAATTTCAAAATATCGAAATTTATCCAAAAAAATCTCACACTTTTTCATCCGGCTTAGTTGAGTTTAATTATTTAAATTGTATAAATAAATAGTTTTTAACATATTTAATTATTTAAATTATATAATTAAAAATTATTTAAATAATGCAGTCAATTTCACATTGCAAATATTTAAATAAACCGTGATAACGTTACATTTGCATATCTTCTTCTTCTTCTTAATTGGCGTCGACACAGCTTACGCGATTATAGCCAAGTTAACAACAGCGCGCCAGTCGTTTCTTCGTTTCGCTACGTGTTGCCAATTGGATATTCCAAGCGAAGCCAGGTCCTTATCCGCTTGGTCCTTCCAACGGAGTCGAGGTCTTCCTCTTCCTCTGCCTGCCCCGGCGGGTACAGCGTCGAATACTTTCAGAGCTGGAGTGTTTTCGTCCATCCGGACTGCATGACCTAGCCAGCGTAGCCGCTGTCTTTTAATTCGCTGAACTATGTCAATGTCGTCGTATATTTCGTATATATATATATCGTATATTTCTATCGAATGTGACATTCGATGTGGCCAATGCGCAAAGGACCATAAATCTTTCGCAGAACCTTTCTCTCGAAAACTCGTAACGTCGACTCATCGGTTGCTGTCATCGTCCAAGCCTCTGCACCATATAGCAGGACGGGAATTATGAGTGACTTATAGAGTTTGGTTTTTGTTCGTCGAGAGAAGACTTTTCTTTTCAATTGCTTACTCAGTCCGAAGTAGCACCTGTTGGCAAGAGCAATCCTGCGTTGGATTTCCAGGCTGACATTGTTGGTGGTGTTAATACTGGTTCCTAAATAGACGAAATTATCTACAACTTCAAAGTTATGACTGTCAACAATGACGTGAGAGCCAAGTCGCGAGTGCGACGACTGTTTGTTTGATGACAGGAGATATTTCGTTTTGTCCTCGTTCACTGCCAGACCCATTTTCTGTGCTTCCTTGTCCAGCCAGGAGAAAGCAGAACTGACGGCGCGGGTGTTGAGGCCAATGATATCAATATCATCGGCATACGCCAGCAGCTGTAAACTCTTATAGAAGATGGTACCTTCTCTATTTAGTTCTGCAGCTCGAACTACATATTTTCTCCAGAAGCAGGTTGAAGAAGTCGCACGGTAGGGAGTCGCCTTGTCTGAAACCTCGTTTGGTATCGAACGGCTCGGAGAGGTCCTTCCCGATCCTGACGGAGCTTTTCGTGTTGCTCAACGTCAGTTTACGCAGCCGTATTAGTTTTGCGGGGATACCAAATTCAGACATCGCGGCATAAAGGCAGCTCCTTTTCGTGCTGTCGAAAGCAGCTTTGAAATCGACAAAGAGGTGGTGTGTGTCGATTCTCCTTTCACGGGTTTTTTCCAAGATTTGGCGCATGGTGAATATCTGGTCGGTTGTTGATTTGCCAGGTCTAAAGCCACACTGATAAGGTCCAATCAGTTTGTTGACGGTGGGCTTTAATCTTTCATACAATACGCTCGATAGAACCTTATATGGAACCTTATATAGATTGTGGGGTCACCTTTTTTATGTATTGGGCATAGCACACTTAAATTCCAATCGTTGGGCATGCTTTCGTCCGACCATATTTTACATAGAAGCTGAAACATGCTCCTTATCAGTTCTTCGCCGCCGTGTTTGAATAGCTCGGCCGGCAATCCGTCGGCCCCTGCCGCTTTGTTGTTCTTCAGGCAGGCAATTGCTATTCGAACTTCTTCATGGTCGGGTAGTGGAACGTCTGCTCCATCGTCATCGATTGGGGAATCGGGTTCTCCTTCTCCTCGTGTTGTGCGTTCACTGCCATTCAGCAGGCTGGAAAAGTGTTCCCTCCATAATCTAAGTATGCTCTGAGCATCGGTGACAGTTTACCTACGGTCTTGAAACCTTCTGTAAGCCGTCTCATTTTTTCGTAGAATTGTGGACTATTACCCCTGTCGGCCAGCTTATCAAGCTCTTCGTACTCACGCGTTTCGGCCTCTTTCTTCTTCTGTCTGCAAATGCGTGTCGCTTCCCTCTTCAACTCTCGGTATCTATCCCATCCCGCACATGTAGTGGTCGATCGCAACGTTGCGAAGAAAGCAGACTTTCTCCGCTGTGACAAGCACTCCTCATCGTACCAGTTGTTTTTTGCATTTTCCGAAAACCAATAGTTTCGATTTCAGCTGTACATAAGGAGCTTGGAATGCTGTTCCACAGTTCCCTTATACCGAATTGTTGACGAGTGCTCTCAGAGAGCAGGAGTGCAAGCCGGGTAGAAAATCGTTCGGCTGTATGTTGTGATTGCAGCTTCTCGACGTCGAACCTTCCTTGTGTTTGTTGACGTGCGTTTTTTGCTGCACAGAGGCGGGTGCGAATCTTGGCTGCAACATTTACATATATATTTAAGAAATTTAATTTCAAAATATCGAAATGTATCGATAATTCT
The DNA here is from genome assembly GCF_016617805.1 of Bactrocera tryoni. NCBI lineage: Eukaryota > Metazoa > Arthropoda > Insecta > Diptera > Tephritidae > Bactrocera > Bactrocera tryoni. The sequence continues at coordinate 17,867,756 of NW_024395977.1, forward strand.
GTTACACTTTTTCTATTTTTTTTTTAGTTGTAACACCGGATTTTTATTATTCATTATTCAGTCACTTTTGCACTATTTATAGTCTATTAAAATTACTTTCCGTTCGAGATCCGTTCCCTCGTTGGGAAATCTAAATACGGTATTTTTCTCGCTGCAGCCCACAATGCACTTTTTCCACATTGTTGTTTTCGGCATTTTCGCTGCAAATTAATATGTGATTTATATATAATTATGTATGCAAATTACTTTTAAGATACTTACGTTTATATGTGCTGATTTATTTGATATATTTAAAAAATTCTCAGTCACAACTCAATTTTTCTTCTCTACTTCACTGAACACTTTTTACTTATTTTTTTTCTTCAAAGGAACGATGGCCGCACGAATTCCTCCTTTCTAATATTATTTTGGCGGGATTTCAATCCGGTCGTCTCTTTTCTTCCAATTGCGAAACGTCAAAACCTACCCAAACCAGTCAACTCTCAAAGTTCGGTAAGTGAGCGGCTCTCACATTTCCAGTGATAGGAGAGTTGGGGATCTCTTTATCTCTGATTATGTTTGCCCACTTTGCTAAGTTGAAGGCATTCTTCACATCCAGGGTGATCGGCGCGCAATATTTTTTTGTTCCGCCTTTCCATCGCTTGCCTTACTGCGCATTTCGCGGTGTCAACGACTTCGTTTAATTCGTCAATGGACCTCTTTTTCATAAAGCCGTATTGTCTTTCTGATAATCCGCCGGCTTTCTGGATTACTAACTCCAAGCGGTTTCTAACTATGCTTTCATATACTTTGCCAATAGTGTCAAGCATGCACAGAGGTCGATATGATGAAGGTTCCTCCGGAGGCTTTTTTGGATTAGGGAGTAGAACCAAACGCTGGACTTTCCATGAGTCGGGAAATATTCCTTCTTTTAAGCAGGCATTATACATTTCTGCGAACAATTTTGGTTCAAAGTCATAGCTTCCTTTACTGGTCTGTTTGGTATGCCATATAATCTAGCCGTTTTGCTTCTTTTAGTTTTTCTGGTTATGGCCAATATTTCTTCTTCACTAACTAGCAGTGGCGGCTCTACAACTTCGGTTCGGGGCTTAGCATAAGAAATAGTGTGGTGTTTTGAGGACAAGGTTTTCACGATATTTCTCATAATGGATGCGCTTTTGGGTTGTTGTGCCTTATTTTTGAATTTAGACCTACAGTTTTTGTATGCTGTTACCCAGGGGTCTTCGTTGCTTCCTCACAAAGTTTTTCAAAACACTTCTTTTTACTGCGGCCAATGGCTGATTTTAGAAGCTTCTTCTGACTTTTAAATATTTGTCTGAGACTGCTTTCATTTTCTTCCCGTTGATTACGTTGTAGGCGACGTCTAGCTGAATGGCAGAGCTTTCTAAGTCCAGCTATTTCTTCATTCATTGTGGTGTAGTGGATACCAAGTGCATGGCGTCTTCGCCTTGTATACTCGTATTTGCTGACCATCTCAAAAAGTTCGGCATTAAAATCGTTTTGTTTCCATGTTGGTTTTAGGTATGTGCTCGTGCTGCGGCGTTCCGTCCCTCCGGCATAAGAGACTTCAGCAATAAAAGCCATGTTGTCAATATAAGTACCTAAATATGTCCGTCACCGTCCACTTAATGCGCCTGCTAAGTGCATCGTTGGCAAACATGAGGTCGATTATAGAGCCTTTGTTTCCCTTTTGAAAAGTATTTTGCGTTCCGCTATTCAAGATCGTAAGATTCGTTTGGCCGAGGAATTCAAGTATCAGACGCCCACGATGGTTTGTGGGCCTACTACCCCAACCGGTCGACCACGCATTGAAGTCGCCTGCGATTATAATTGGTGATTTGCCTCTGGTTTCTAGAGCAAGTTCAAGGAGGAAGTCTTTAAAATCTTTAATTGGCCTCGTATATTTGCCCATGTGAAAAAATTATGACCTCCGGAGCGAGACATAAATGGTTGTCCTTTACTTGACCATATTGTAGCCTTGCCAGATATGTCTGTAGTCCAGGTGCTTTCCGAACGCTGGGAGTATTGCTCGCTTAGTAAGGCGACATCATTGTTTTTTTCAAATACTGTCCGTTTAAGTAGCTCTTGCGCTGCTACGCAATGATTCAAGTTTAATTATATTATCCTCATTTCCCAAACGATTTCACCATCTCGAGATATTTAGGGCACGTAGTACTCAAGGCTGAGTGTGCTCCTTTGCAAAGCATGCAGCTTGGGTCGTTAGTACAAGACTTCGCTACATGTCTATCGGCTCCACAACATGTACATAGAGACGACCTGTCCACAGGGTTGGAACATTTGTTCGCCATGTGCCCCAGATGGAAACACCTGAAGCAACGGGGAATAGAGAAGTATTCCCGGAGGCGACATACAGACCACCCGATCTTTATTTTGCCTACCTTGAGCGCAGGCTTGGTGTCCTGGGCGCGCAGGCATAAGACAGTTATTTGAGTACCGCTTCGGGTCTTTCGCATACTCTTAACGTTTATTTTTCCCAGATTTTCTATTCCACACTCTTTTTGCATAGGTTCGCAAATCTCTTCCTTGCAAACAATCATGACGTTGTGGGTTTTGGACTGTATTACATATGCATATGAATATTTTTTGCTTTTAGGTACCGGTAAGTATTGATATATGTATGTACGAATCTGTGTACTTGACGATTAACATTTTAACGTTCATATGCTATATATTCTTTTTATCCCACTATCTCAGCTTATGTACATGTACGTAGAGTGACCGGCAGTACTTTAACACTCTCAAAACAAACAAAAATAAACTAATATTTTTAGGATTCCATTTATGTTTCAAATTAATGGGAACCTTATACTATGTTACCACCAACAATTTTAAGTGATTAGATTACATTTAATCTCTTCACTAATCAAGCCATTGGGCAGATGATAAACCAGATGTTTTTGCCCTTCAAGATTTCACATCGCTTAATTTTTATTAAAATAAAACATTGTTATATAGTATTTTGTTAAAAACCTTTTTTTCTTTTTTTAAATATTTTCCATGCAATGGAAATACTGGACGCATTTTTTTTTTGGGAAATCGATTTTCAGGTGAATTCAGATTTATTGCGTTTAATTCATTTGTTTGTTTACATTTTTCCCTTTGTAGTGTCTATATCAGCTGTGATAATGTAAAAGATTTCCAATGCTGACAAGTAGATCTGAATATGGTATTAGCTTTTTAAATTAATTCAAAATGGTAATTTAATAACAAATTAATATTTTTAAAAATAAAACTTAAAATATAATCAATTCAATATTTGGTCCAGAAACTCTTGGTTGTTTTTATAGCGTTCAATCGATGGGGCATACTTTTTGTACATTTCGTTGTATCGGGAGGTATTGTGTTCCAAATTTTTTGAGTCCGCTCCCATAACACATTAGGAGGATTAAAATACTTTGCCAGCTGCACTTTGACATGACTTTTCAAATTTTCGATTGGATTCTATCCAGTGATTGTAGGAACCACAAAAGGACCTTATTGTCTTATATAACGATAACTCTTTCAGCAGGAAGACCCAAATCTTCGATGACTGTGGTACATTATGTTGTAAAATTTCAGATACTGCTTCTTACGCATGATCCCATCAATGCATACCAGATGACTTACACCATACACCGTCTGTGGTGATACACCTTCAAACCATGGTTGACCCGCCACCATGCTTTAGAATTTGGGAAGCATGGTTTGGTTTAATCGTGTTTGGGCCTCGTGTATACTAGTACCACGAACGTCCTTCAGATTGATAATGATTTATTTTTGTCTCATCAGACCACATTACCTTGGAAATAAAAAAATAAAATAAATATTTTGATAATAAAAAAAATTGTTATAAACTTACCATACCCCAATCTTCTTCAGCACAGGCGCCCTTTATTTTTTATCAACAATGTTTTTTTATTTTCTTTTTTAATGATTTAAAACTATTTTTATACCCTGAACAGGGTAAATTAAGTTTGTAATGAAGTTTGTAACACCCAGAAGGAAACGGTGGAGATCCTATATAGTTTATATATAAATGATCCGTATGTTGAACTGAGTCGATTTAGCCATGTCCGTCTGTCTGTATATAGACGAACTAGTCCCTCAGTTTTTAAGATGTTTTGAAATTTTGTAAACGTCATTTTCTCTTCAAGAAGCTGCTCATTTGTCGGATTTGCCGATATCGACCCACTATAACATATAGCTGCCATACAAATTGAACGATCGGAATCAAGTTCTTGTATGGAAAACTTTCACATTTGGCAATGTATCTTTACAAAATTTGGCACAGATTATTTTCTAAGATAATAATGTAATATACGAAGAAATTGTTAAGATCGGCTTACTATAGCATATAGCTGATATACAAACTGAATAATCGGAATCTAGTGCTGATATGAAAAACTTTTGCATTTGACAAAATATATTCACGAAATTTGGTATAGATTATTTCCTAATGTAATCTTCGAAGAAATTGTTCCGATCGGTTAAATATAGCATATAGCTGCCATACAAACTGAATAATCGGAATCAAATGCTTCCATGGGAAACTTCCCCATTTAACGATATACATATGTTCACGAAATTTGGTATAAGTTATTTTTCATGGAAATATTGTAAAATCGGAAGAAATTTTTCAGATCGGAATTGTGGGATTGTATGGAAAACTTTCGCATACCACGTCAATATCTTCACGAAAGTTGACATGAATTACTGTTTAAGGTAACAATATAGTCTCCGAAAAAATTGTGCAGATCGGATCACTATTGCATAGAGCTTCCATAGTAACTGAACACAAACACAAACACACGTGGTTTTCAAATATTTTTTTTTTTAACCTGTGCACGATCATATGGCTTACTTTGCATTTTGTTTCTACTTTACGTTTATTTTCTGGTTGCGTTGTCACGTTTGGTACAATACAGCTAAATTAACAATCAACAACTAAAAAATTTCTTGCAATTACAAAAAATAGCGTTAATAAATCCTCACATGAGGCGAAAGCATAACTGTAACATTTCAGTTATTCTATTCTCTCTACACTAGTTGTTAGATCTTGGCACTTTTACAGTACAGGTAAAATATGATGTCCACGCAAAACATTTAAAAAAATATGAAGTTGCAGTTCAAAATGGTGGAATATATGTACTTAATTGAAACGTTTAGATTATTGCTCATCACTGTACATACTTACACTAGCCAGAAAAAGTTTTCGCTCAAAATTTTTTAATTCCTATTTTCCACACAATAACTTAGTACAATTATATTAGAGCAATCATTCTGAGAACATCAGTTTAACACCGCTTTAAGCAACGCACATGCAAAAATTGTTGAAATTGTTTGTATATAAACTAAGATAACGGCATGTTCCCGTTGAGCGTAACGAGCAGAAAAAGTTTCCGCTCATAAGGACTTTTTTTAGTTTATTTTACTGTGAGACTGTAACAGGACGCTGTTTTATTCAAAATTTATGTAAAAATCTAGAAATTCTTAAAATGTAAGTTTAAATTTGCGGTCTTGAAACTGGATTGCTTTTAGATATTTTATTTTAGTAACAATGAATAAAAATCGAAAAGAAATTGGAGTGGATAAACGAAAAATTATTTTAAAATTAAGAGAAAGTGGTAAAACTTTTCGAGAAATTGGAGAAATGGTTAGAGGGGTTGAGTATTCAATTAGATATGTTGTCAAAGCCTTTAAAACATATGGTATCATTACACCAAAACCTCGTTCCGGTCGCCCAAAAATATTAACAGACCAGGAAACAAGGAAAGCTATATATCTTTGGTTCAAAGAAATACATGTATTACACCTGCACAAATAGTGCATGTTGTTAAAGAAAGCTTTCGTAATGAAATTTGCAGTGACACAGCCAGAAATATTTTAAAAAGAGCTGCTTTTAAAGCTACAGTAGCACGTAAAAAGCCCTTTGTATCCCTGAATGATGCGTTTAGCTTTCGCCAGTGAGTATATAAATAAGCCTCTATCATTCTGGGAATCTGTCTTGTGGTCCGATAAAACAAAATACTGCATTTTCGGAATTAAAGGGAGGTAATTGGTAAGGAGAAAACCTGGCACAGCCTTGGACGTACACAATCTGTCTTTGACAGTAAAACACGGTGGCGGTGGAGTTTTTCTATTGGGAATATGTCGGTCAGCTGGGTAGGGAAAATAGGATTAATTGACTGCATAATGGATAAGTTTGTTTATTTAAATATTTTGAAGCAAAATTTGAAAGAAAACGCAGTGAAATTAGGCTTGCCTAGACATTTTTATTTTCAACAGGATAACTACCTAAAGCACACTGCTGACCTTGTGCGCCTTTGGCTCCTTTATAAGGCTCCAAAGTTCGTGCATACACCTCCACAATCATCGAACCTGAACCCTATAGAGCACTTGTGGGCTCTGTTGGAACAAAAAACTCGCACTCACACCATTACTAGCAAGGAGATCTTGAAAACTGTCCAATTTTATTTTAATCAAATGAAGTATTGATTAAACACGTTGTGTGATATCTCTTAATGCCAATATTCGAATACATAAAAAAAACAAAGTAATTTTAAAGTACTGTTTGGATGCTATTACATTTCAAAAGCTTTTGGTGATCATGAGCAGAGACTTTTTCTGGCTAGTGTATTTGCACATACTACGTCGCTCTATCAATCTTTTCGCTTTCACAGCATTAATTTGTAATAAAACTTTTTGTAAACTTAAATACTTTATGGACACTTTTTTGTTTGTATATACACTGTTTATGAATTTGTTTGTATTTGTTTAAAAATTTTTCACTTTTACTTAGCCAACGACAACCTATAATCGAGAAGCGAGACGCGCACAGGCAATTGAAGCCAAAAATTTTATTTACGAAAATATGATATACACGAAAATTGTTACTATTACTTGTTGAACTTTTATCATGCATTGAATCTCTGCTTGGGCACCATGAAAAATCTCAAGCTTTTTTGAAAGAAATTAGTAACTCGAGAATACGCGAAAAATTAAATTGCCTGTACCGAAAGAATTTTAAATAAATGACCGATCGCGATTGCTCTTCTTACACAATTGAATTTTTTATTCCATGAAGTTTGTGACCTAACGGCTTAAACTAACAGGACTTAATTATGTGTTTACAAAAAGGGGTAAGTAAAACACATTTCTATGCATTATGGTACAGAATCATGGTGAGCATATAAAACAATATTGTTAGGGTTAGTATTTTATATAAACTAAACTTTAAAATTTTAATTCAAATATTAGGTTGTCAAAAAAGTCCTGCGGTATTTTCGCTAGTTGGCGCTGAAAGCGCGTAGTTCTAGTTTTATTCGTCGCATCGTAGTTCTTGTTTTATTCGCCGCACCTTTTTGGAAAGCTCATTTCACGCGCTGAGTTATAGCGTCACAAACATGGAGCAAAATAAAGAGAAAATACGGCATATTTTACAGTACTACTACGATAAAGGCAAAAATGCATCTCAAGCCGCAAATAAAATTTGTGCAGTTTATGGACCCGATACAGTTTCCATTTCCACCGCACAACGATGGTTTCAACGTTTTCGTTCTGGTGTAGAGGTGGTCGAAGATGCGCCACGCTCCGGAAGCCCTGTCGTAGGAAATTGCAATAAAATCGCTGAATTGGTCGAAAGAGACCGGCATAGTAGCAGCCGTAGCATCGGTCAAGAGCTGGGCATGAGTCATCAAAAATTCATTTCAATTTCAATTTAAAAAAAAAATCAATAAAAATACCACAAGACTTCTTTGACAACCCATTATTTAATATAAAATTAATTCATTTACACTTGTTTAGTATTATGCTTAAAAAATTCAGTATTTATGTTCAAAATCGTGATCGTGACCCCGCTCCCTAATAAGTTTAATGTATATGAATGTATATCTCATAAGCCGCTTAAGCTACAACAACCAATGTTGCTCAGCGGAAATATTACAAAAACTAATACTCAAAGTGTGAAAATGGTCGAAATCGGATGAAAATCCCGTTCTCTCCCTATATAACGGTACTGTTCAAAACTACTAAAGGCGCGATAAATCAACAGTTAAATGCGTCAGAGACGTACGATAAGGCTTTTTAAGAAACAGGGTAAAAATTGGACGATGGTCGTGGCACCGATCACTTTTTGGTGGAATCCCATATTTCGGGTCCCAACTGACCGATTTCGACAAAATTTGGTGAGTGGCATTTTTTCAAATTCTTATGTCACGTTGTGGGAATGAGCGAAGGCGGATAATAACCACACCACGCCTACTTCCCATATAGCATAAATTTAGATTCCTTTTGACTTGTTCAGTTTCCAATACGCAAACCAAGAAGCAATTACTATAACGGCATTAAACTTTGCACGAATAATGCTCTTGGAGGATGGAGTTCATTTGTAAAAGTGAGGAAAGTTCTCTGATTGCCATTCACTTGGTAGAGCTCAGAAACACTTCTTTTACACATGGTTCATGGTTCAAGCAGCTCACGACTTCCGGTCTTTGACCAAGTATCCTCTGGGTAACCAAAAAACAACATTTTGAAGGCGAAACATCCTTTCCACAGGGTTGTGACCTGGGCTTGGGACCCGACACGTAAAAACACTACCAATGAAAAATAATCGACAGCCTCGGATGAGATAACCCACTTTTGATGACGACCATGGAAAACGGAATAAGGACTACGATTTGAGGGTTGCACCTGGAACGTCCGGTCCCTTATTTGGAAAGGTGCCGCTGCCCATCTGGTTTAAGTCCTCGTTAGAGTGAAGGTTGACATCACCGCCGTCCACGAAATACGATGCACGGGACAAAGATTGAGGCGAGTAGGTCCTTGTGGCATTTACTACAGTGGCCATATAAAGGAGCGCAAATTCGGTGTGGGATTCGTGGTGGGAAAGAGACTCCGTCGCCGAGTACTATCATTCACCCCGGTGGATGAACGGCTAGCAACCTTATTAATTCTTCAACATATCGCTGATTTGCCCAACAGTCGGTAAATTCACCTTCCACGAGGAAATATCCCCAGATGGGTTGAAGGTGATCAACTTCGCCGGGCCCAAAATATGGTTATCTGTAGTACTAGATCCACCACAGAAAAACTCACCAAGCTACCTGGCTGTTTCCGGATCGAAAGACCACCAGTCAGATCGAAACTTGTTGCGATAGACAGAAGGCACGTCTCTAATGTTTAGACGTTAGAAGGTCCTAACATTGATTCGGACCACTATCTTGTTGCAGCCAAGGTTGGTACCCGCCTCTGTGCACCAAAAAACGCACGTCAACAAACATAAGAAAGGTTTGACATCGAGAAGCTGCAATCACAAGGTACAGCCGAACGATTTTCTACTCGGCTTGCATTCCTGCTGCGTCGCAGCGGAGAGGAAACAGACTGCCTAACTCGCAACGTTACGATCGACCACACCACGTGAGGAATTCGATAGATATCCAGAACTGAAAAGAGAAGCGAAACACATTTACAGACAGAAAAAGAGAAAGTCCGAAATACGTGAGTATAAAAAGCTTGACAAGTTTGCCGACAGGGGCAGTGCTAGAAAATTCTACGAAAAAAGGCTGCGACTAACAGAAGGTTTCATGACTGGATCATACTCTTGTAGAACCCCTAGAGGTGGTCTAGTAACCGATGCGCAGAGCATACTAAAATTATAGAGGGAACAGTTCTCCAGCCTGCTGAATGGCAGTGAAAGTATAACGCCAGGAGAAGGCGAACCCAATTCCCCAATCGATGACGATGGAGCAGACTATCCGTTGTCGCACCATGAAGAAGCACTTTACCCGTCTGAAGAACAACAAAGCGGCGGGGCCGCAAGATTGCCAACCGAGCTATTCAAACGCGGCGAAGAACTGATAAGGAGCCTGCATCAGCTCCTTTATAAAATATGGTCGGACGAATAGTCGAATTTAAGTGTGCTCTGCCCATTCCACAAAACTGGAGATCCCACAATCTACGCCAACTACTGTAGGTAAGCCTCCTCAACTTCGTATTTAAGATTCTGTCGAGCGTACAGTGTGAAAGATTATCAGTGTGGCTTTAGACCATGAAAATAAACAATCGACCAGATATTCACAAAATATCTTGGAAAAGACCTAGGAGAAGAGAATCGACACGCACCACCTCTTCGTCGATTTCAAAGCTGCCTTTATGACGCAATGTCTGAATTTGGAATTCCCTCAAAGCTAATACGGTTGTGTAGGCTGACGTTGAGCAATACCAAAAGCTCCGTCAGAATTCGAAAGGACCTCTCCGCGCCGTTCGATACCAAACGATACCTTTCGTGCAACTTCTTCACGCTGCAGAACTTAATCGAGCAGGTACAATCTTCTTTAAGAGTATACAGCTGCTGGCGTCTTGCCAACAGGTGCTACTTTGGACTGAGTAGGCAATTAAGAAATAAAGTCCTCTGTCGACGAAAAAAACAAACAAAAAGTATCTCATTATTCCCGTCCTGCTATATGGTGCAAAGGCATGGACGATGACAACATGTGGTGAGTCGGCCTTAGGAGTTTTCGAGAGAAAGGTTCTGCGAAATATTTATGGTCCTTTGGGCGTTGGCCACGGCGAATATCGCATTCGATGGAATAATGATTTGTATGAGTTATACGACGACATTGACATAGTTCAGCGAATCAAGAGACAGCGAATCAAAGTATTCGACGCAATACGCACCGAGAGAAGCAGAAGAAGACCTCCACTCTGTTGGAAAAACCAGGTGGAAGAAGACCTGGCATCACTTGGCATTTCCAATTGGGACCACGTTGCGAAAAGAGGACACGACTGGCGCGCTGTTGTTAACTCGGATATAATCGCGTAAGCGGTGTCTACGCCAGTAAAGAAGAAAAAGTATGCCACCTTATGACCAAAATCTGTTCAAATCCAACAAAAAATGTAGACGTTCCCAGGTACCGAATACATATTTAGCACGGTACCTATAGTTAAATTTTGTTTTTGTTGTCTGAGATATATAATTGAGATTCAGGAATAGTATTTCTCTGACAATGGTATGTGTGTATGACAAAAATGGGATGAATCGGAGCAATACTTCCCATAGTGCCCATATATCTATTATAAAGATAATCGAACTTCCGGTGACATTGTATCGCTTTATTGGTCAATATATGAGTTATCACAATAAAAATTACAGAGCGTGTTTTACTCATAACAGTGTACCTTTGTGCCAAAAATAAAAAAGGGAAAATTTGACTTACGCTCCATATAACTAATAACAGGATTTTCGAACATTCGACTGACTTTACTCTATATGATTTGTTATTGAGTATGTGACATGTTAACAGTATGTGGTATCGGGAAAAATAGATAACATTTAGTCTATACGACCCCAACTTCCATATACTACCTATAATGGTTTTCGTTTTTCTAACAAACCTTATGTGTCTGTCAGCAAATGAGTTATATGTATGTATGTAGTTTGTATATGTACATATGTACATTATATAAAATTGCTTGGACTTCAAATCTCAGGTTGAAGTTTTACATTTTAAGGTATTTTTCTTGCTGAGATTTTTGAAAGTTGCAAGAGTATGAAATGTTCGATTGCACCCGAATTTAGCCCTTTCTTACTTGTTTATTATTAGTTTGAAACTTTTTACAGGTGGTTGCCATAATTCCCAACGTGAGGAGCGCTTATGTAGCTGCGATAAGAGCGGACTATGCTTTTTGTAAAGCTAGGTGCGTCACAGTATCGCTTTGGGTATATGGTGACACTTTAACCTTAATTTTGAGTTCTCCATAACCATGAAAATTATTAGGCAATATTGTATGTTAGGTGTCGAATTTTCAACTTTTTAGACAATTTTACTATTGCGCCAAGCGACATCTTTTAAACACACATAAATGCTAATTGTTTTATATAAAAAACTAAACTAATGTAAATGAATTAATTTTATATTAAATTTTTGAATTAAATGTCAAAATTTAGTTTATATAAAATACTCACCCTAATAATACTGTTTTATATACTCACCATAATTTTCTACCATAATGTAGCGACATGAATTCCCTTACCCCTTTTCGTAAATACATACTTACGCTTCCCGTTAGTTTAAGCCGTTAGGTTAAGGTTTAGGCTAAGTCATAAAACTCCTGGAATAAAGAATTCAATTGTGTAAGAGGAGCAGCCTCGATCTGTCGTTTATTTTTCGGTACAGAAAATTTAGTTTTCACGCATTCCGGAGTTACTAATTTTCTTAACAAAGCTTGAGATTTTTATTTCTATATTTTATATTTACTTATTTGTCAAGTAAGAGTGCGACGCCGCTCAAGGCTTTCTTCAAGATTGTTTTTATACCTGAGCAGGGTATATTAAGTTTGTCACGAAATTTGTAACACCCAGAAGGAAGCGCCGGAGACCCTACAAAGTATATATATAAATGATCAGTATGATGAGCTGAGTCGATTTAGCCATATCTGTCTGTGTCTGTCCGTCTGTCTGTATATATAAGGTATCGGGCTTTTTGTTATAGCTCCGAAAAAAAATGGTTTTTTATTTTTATTGGGTCCGTATGACCTTCTTTATTAAACTTCTAATTGCAACTGATTTTACATTGTTTACTTAAGCTAAAAGGTAACCTTATTCTACCTGTCTCTTAACTTACAATTCTTCGGAATTGTAACTTTGGCGGCTCGTGCCGGATGCTACTTCCTGTTGACAGCTTGTAATTGTTAGCGTCAGCTATTTTATTTATGTTAACTCAAATATTAGCGTCAGCTATAATTTTGAATATGTTTCGTGCTAACTCCTCCGCCGTCAAAAACAAACGTACCCGTTTGTTCGCTGCATTTGATCTGTCAGATTTATTGACCCTTCTAGTGTTGGTATGTCAGGTGTTTTGACTTCATTATGATCGTTCAGATTAACATTTACATGGTAATTTGATAGCTCTGTTATACTTGCTTTGCATTTATTTTTTAGACTCAAAATGGTGAAAATTACGATTATGCACATCATGCAGATGATTATGAGCGAAAAATTGGTAATTAAAGCTGCAGTGTGGGCTATTTTTAATTTTTCCAGATGATGTGTGTTGTTCAGATGAAGCCCCTTCATCATCTCCAAACTTAAAATTTCATCTTCTTGAAGCGATGGTTTATTTGGTTGTAAAATTGCTGCTAACGGTTTGCTGGTAAATTTTTCGTTAAATGAGTATGTTTGGTTTTCTATACACACCGTGGAATTATGATATTCTACTGCATATGATCCGGAAAGATGTATACTTTGGCTGTAAATTTTTACTGTACCGTTATATTGGTTTAGTAATATAATGCCAGGTGATATATTTTCTACCGATGGTATGTGCTGATTATTTATTAAAATGCATTCTGCCGGTTTGCTCTTTAGTAGACGAGGGACACAGGTAGTGTTGCTTATGTCTATAATATTTTTGTTATTACATATTTTTATACTATTATATTCTTTACATTTATTCCTTATACCAAATATTTTATTATTCTTACACGCTATTACATTTTCAAATGGAATTTTATTTATATTCCTTTTTATTTTTATTGGTTTTATCATAATTGATTCACGGTATTCCAATAATATATATAATATATAGTAACATAGTTTCATTTGATGCAAGTTTAACATTTGCTAATTCGATAGATTCTTCAATATTATTTAGTGTAAAGTTATTTTTCCCTAGTGTCTATTGTAATATATTTAATTCTTCATTTGACAAAATATAAGAATTAACTATGCCGGCTTTTGCCCAATGTATTACATAGTCTATATTAATTATCTCATCTTTTATTATATTTAATTTATATTTAATTTCAATGGCAATATTATGTTGTACAACTTCATTTGTTTGTACTTCTTTTAAAATTTTATTTGATATTGTAGAAATATTATTTATTCTGTCGAAAATTAATTTATTGATTGTTATTTGTTCGTTATTATTTTCAATTATATTATTAATATGATTTTCTAGTATTATTAAGTCGTCGTGGTCAGGGTTTCCCGCAATCCATTTCCAGACTGTTCCTAATTCGTTAACTGATTTCCTAAATCTCTTTGGTTTTAGTTTATTTAAGTATGTCTGTGTCAGTTTTAGTTCATTAATGAGGATAGGAAGGAGTGGGTTTTCTTCTTTAACTTTAGTTCTGATTGAATTACTTAAATTGTTCAGTGCGTTCTGGTATTCGTCTATGTCCACTTTGTGTATCAGTCGGAATGTTTGAATTTTTACTGGTCCTGTACTAAATGTGGCTAGTTGTGAGTTTGTATAGTCTATTATCCTAAAGTCAGCGTACACCAAATGTACGAAAAATCTGAAAAATTAAAATAAAGAATGATATGTAGCTAAGTCTTGATATTGCTTTTGTGTACTGTTCGTCCTTTTTCTGTGATTACGACACTGGATTTGTCTTCTTTTACAATTTCTTTTCTATATCTTGCTGTTAGTTTCGAGCCTGTTCGTTTATTTATTTTAACATATATTATTTCTCCTGGGGCGTAGGTTTTTATTGGATTTCTAGTTTTATTGTGAATTTCTAAGTCTTTCATCTGTTGTTTTCTTAGTGTCTCGATATTTTCTCGTCTTGAGTTTTCATATTACTGTGGGTCTATTGAAACTCGCCTTCCAAAAAAAGTTTCTATTGGTCTTTTTCTGGTTGTAGAATGTATTGAGTAATTATATTCGTAGGTACAACGATCTAAAAGTTCTTGAAATGAGCGGTGGGTGCGTTCAGTTTGAAGACAACGCATAATTTCAGAAAGTGTGGAGTGAAATCTTTCGACTTGTCCATTGACTTTGCTAGCGTAGGGGGGGTGTTTAGAAAATGTTAATACCAAGTTGGTCTTCGACCATAAATTGTATTGAGGCTGAGTTTAAAGATTTTTCATTATCTATGACGAAGGAAAAAAGTATTTGTCGCAAGGGTTCTCTGATATCCTCTATTGCTTTTGATTCTATTAATCTAACTTGGGCGTATTTCGAAAATTTGTCTACTGCGGTAAGTACAAGATTTTTCTCTGTACTGTATATATCAATGTGAACTATTTCTCCAGGATATTGTGGAATAGGGGTTTCAAGTAAATGTGGTTTATTAGGATGACGATCGTATTTGTTTTCTTTACATATTTTGCATTGTTTAATTATTGCTTCTATTTTTGCTTTCATTTTTGGAAAATAATATTTTTGTATGAGTTGTTTTGAATTTTCGTCTCGGTTTCTATGTGCGTGTTTGTGTTCTTTTAATATTGTTTCGTTTTGAATGTCCTCGTTCGTAATGTCATCAACTTTCATCTGAGTATATCGAATTTTATAATTGGAAAAATGGATTGGGTATATTTGTTGAATTATTCCCATTATTTCTTCGGAAGTAAATATGCCATTTATCACCGAAGGGTTTAAGTAACGTTTAAAAAGTGAAATTAGGTTTTCTGAGGAAAATGTTTGTTTAATTATTACAAGTCTATGGTATGTAGGAAATGGTATTTTAAATAGGTAACTATCTTGTCCCCTAAAGAGATCCAAAGTTGGTTTTTGAAAACATTTATGGGTACTTCTACGGCTGGAATTAGATTGTGAGATGAACTGTCATCTGAATGTGTGGCTACTGATAAAGAATTTATTTCGAATGGTCTTGAAAGTGTATCTGCTACTATGTTGGCTTTACCAGGTTCATATCTTAATTCGTAATTATATTCTTCGAGTATGGCTTTCCACCGTTTTAATTTAGAATTATTGTTTTTATTGCTTAAGGCGTATGTGAGAGGTTGGTGGTCTATATGGATTACTACTTTTGCAGTTCCATAGAGATAATTTCTAAAAGTATTTAATGCCCAAATAATAGCAAGCATTTTTTTCTCGTTAACTGCATAATTTTCTTCGGTTTTACTTAATGTCCTAGATATAAAGGTTATGGGTTTTCCATTCTGTTCTAAGACAGCGCCTATGGCATATTTGGAAGCATCTGTTGTTAAATCGAACTCTTTTTTATAATCGGGATATTGTAAAATGACGTCTTTTGATGTCAATGTGTTCTTGATTTTATTGAATGCTGCCTTTGCTTCTTCATTTAATTGTATTTGGATTTTTTTGGGATTTTGCTAGCTTAGCATAATCTTTGATAAATCGTCTATAATAACCAGATAAGCCTAAGAATGATCTTAAGTCTTTGATCGTCTGAGGATAGGGGAAGTTGGCTATTGCTTGTACTTTGGATGGGTTTGTTGAAATTCTATCGGAGGATACTACAAATCTAAGAACTCGACTTGTTTTTTAAAGAATTCGCATTTGTTGGCTTTCACTTTCATGTTTGCTTTTGTAAGGGTGTCAAAAATTGTATCTATATGTTCGGAGTGTTCTTTTTCGTCTTTGCTAAATATAATAATGTCATCTATATATACATAGCATATCCGTCCTATATATTCCCTTAGTATGTCGTCCAATGTCCGTTGGAAAATAGACGGG
Source organism: Bactrocera tryoni (assembly GCF_016617805.1). Classification (NCBI taxonomy): domain Eukaryota; kingdom Metazoa; phylum Arthropoda; class Insecta; order Diptera; family Tephritidae; genus Bactrocera; species Bactrocera tryoni. The sequence continues at coordinate 17,884,201 of NW_024395977.1, forward strand.
GCATATTTCCATTGTTCACTGAAAAAGCTGTCTTTTCCACGTCAGATTCCTTAGGAGGAATTTGATGGAAACCGCTTTTTAAGTCAATTACAGAGAAAATTCGGTTTTCTCCTAGTTGAGAGAGAACCTCATTTATTTCTGGTATTGGGTACCTATCTGCAATTGTGACTGTATTTAGTTTTCTGTAATCGATAACCAATCGGAACTTTTTTCGCCTGAAGCGTCGTTTTTTTTGGGTACGATCCAGACAGGTGAGTTGTAGGGTGACCTTGATTTTCGGATGATTCCGTCTTCCAATAATTTGTTTACTTGGTCTTCCACCTCTTATTTAAGGCTGGTATGGTATGGGTAAGATTTTGAATATATGGGCGTGTCGGAAATTGTTCGTATCTCTGCTACTACTTTTGTTGTGTATGTCAGTTTTTCGTTCGGTTCTGAGAATAGGTTGCGGTGTTTTCGTGTTAGCTGGCTTATTTCGTCTTTACCTATTGTTGTAGGATGTTCGTCTCGAATATGTATTGTATTAACATTCTGTATACTAAATTGTCTTAGGTAGATTCTTTCTGTGTTTGCTAAGACCATGAAATTTTCTCTTGTGTGTATGACTGCTGAAAGTTTCTTTTAGACTGTCGTTTCCTAATATAGCATGGAAAGTCTTAGTGTTGGTAGTAGAAAGAATTTGAGCCGGCAATTTTCCAAGTTGAAAAGATTTAAAAATGTGTGTTGTGTAATTTTTATTTTTCCTCCAACTGAGTTGGCGAAAAAGGGGTTATCGTTTTCTTTTGCGTTTTTAACTAGACCGGATTGGATATAGTTTTTGTTAGATCCTGTATCCACCAATATGTTAAGTATTTCGCCGCTCTTCGTTTTGCATCGAAAATATGGCAACGAAGAGCTATTCAGTCTAAAAAATGTACATCCGTTAGGTCATATGGTTCTTTGTCTACATTATTGTAAGCTGTTTCCTGACTGTAAGCTGTTTGTTGGGTGTTGTCGTATTGGTCATAATGTTGGTCTTCACGGTATGGATCGTAAGTTGTTTCGTCCGTGTCTATATGAAAGTTCCTTTGAGCTTTCGCTGGGGGGTGATTGATCATGGATGCATTCAATGGTCGTTTGCCAGTTTCTTGGGGCTTAGGGCAGTTCACATAATTTACCGCTCTTGTTCTGACGCTTTCATCCACGTCTATGGGTTGAGGAGGTTTAGGTGGCCTTGGGGGCGGATAGTTTGGTTGTTGGTTATATGGATATCTAGAGTGGTTATAGGAGTTTTGTTGTTGGTAGCTATTGTGTGGATTGGAATTTGAATTTTGATATTGCTGGGAGCTATGGGGACTCAAATTTGGTTGGCGATAAGTTTGCTGAGGGTGAGGTATATGGGCTAATTCGGGATAGAATCTTGTTTCAGGAAATCGTGAGTATAATGGTTGTACCTGCCTTGCCATGGGGGGTTGTTGTCTAGGAATGAAAGAGTTGAAACTTTGATGTCTGGGGACTGATGGTGCATTTAACACTTCGTTGTTGGCATGGTGTGCTCTAAAGCTTTGATTTTCCAGCTTTAGACAAAGGTGTAGTGCCTCTGTTAAAGTCTTGGGTTCTTTTATACCCAGAAGCCTCGGGAGGTCACCGGAAAGTCCTTTCACAAAGGTATCCAGGGCCTTGGCACGGTAGTTGTCCGTTAGTAGATGGACTGCCTCCTCGCCAATTTCCATGCATCCTATTTTGATAAGTATTAGGGATAATTGACTATAAACCTTCTGATAAAATTCATTTATAGAGCTCCTCCCCTGAATAAGGCACGTCATTTGATATTCTAGAGTGCCTATGTCGCGTTTATCGGCATAGTGGGTGGTCAGACAACGGGAGATGGCTGTCCAATCCAAGGGGGTGTTATATGATTCTAATGCTATGTCCGCTTTTCCAACAATTTTGTTCCGGATTACATTTAGAATTCCGAAAAATTTTGGGGTGCCCTTTGAGGGTTCATATATCTTTATAATTCGCTCGACACTTTTCTTCCATGAGCTGAACTCAGAGGCGTTTCCTGAGAATTCTCTCAAGGATCGTACGACATCTGGGACTTTGTCCATTTCAGCCATATTATTCCTATATTGCTCTTCTATGGTCTGATCTTTTATAATAGGGTTATTGTTATTGCCTAGAGTAGTCCTGACTAGCTCTGGTCCACTGGCTTCTATAGCCTGAAAAACCATAGCTCGTATCATGTTTGCCAAGTCTGGGGAAATTTGTTGGGCAGGTGGGGGAGTTGTGTTATTCCCTAACACGGGTGGTCTTATTAAATTATTTGGATTTGCCATTTTCTTTTGTTGTTATTATCTGCTTTTTATTTTTTATAATTAATTTATCCTTTTAGATTTTTGTTTAGTTGATAAATCACTGGAGGGTCCCTTGGGTGGTGAATCGCAGTGTTTTTTTTATGTTATAGGCTGGAGGGTCCCCCCGAGGGTGGTGAATCGCAGCCTCAGTAATATTTAATTTTATAAGCTGTACAAGCCAATTTGTTATTTCTAGATTTTAGTTATGTACCTATTTTTCAAAAACTTCCTTTATTAAAAAAAATTTTTTGCTACTTATTTTTCTTTGTTTAAATTTTCCACTATTTTCTATTTTTTCACAAAAACTTTTCTTTATTTAAATTTTTCACTTTTCTGACGTATATCTAAATTCCTTCTCTAACTATTTTTATCTCATTAAATTTAGTTAAGAATAGGGTTTATATGGTATAATTACTACTTATAATCTATTTTCTTACATTAGTAGCAGCTGCATTGTTGATAGATATGCCGGTAAGTGTGCTGATATCCTTTTTTCTTTACGGTACTCGGGAACACTTGCTTACTCCTTGCTGTTTTACTCCGGGTCGGCTGGTGTCGTGCTGTCGTTGGGGCGTCAAGGAAGTTCCACGTTCCTCTTCACGCCACTTTATGCTGATTTTATGTTGTTTTCAACAATTTCTTTGTAGTGTTATTATCTCACTTTTTGTGTGGAGCCGTTTTTATTGTGGCACACTTTTTCAAAGTCTTTCTTTCTTCGGTGCTTTGTGTTTTTTTTTTTTTTTATGTGGCACTTTTTTTAAAGTCTTTATTTATTTTTGGCAATTTATTATGACAAATTTCTTTTAAAGTCTTTAGTTTGTGGCACTTTATTGTTGCACGTTAAAAAAAAAGGGTCTTTATTTATTTCTGACACTTTCAACGCTCTTAACACTTTCAACGACTAGACCCCGCCGAGCTTATTTGATTCGGGCGCCAGTTATCGGGCTTTTTGTTATAGCTCCGAAAAAAAATGGTTTTTTATTTTTATTGGGTCCGTATGACCTTCTTTATGTATTAAACTTCTAATTGCAACTGATTTTAGATTGTTTACTTAGTTTACTAGTAAGTTGCATTAGGACAATAGCTTCTGCTTAATTCACTTATCCGCTTGGGGAGATATTAGGGTAATAGGACAGATTTTGTTTGACTTTTGGATTACCCTTCTGCCCATATTTTTGTGCCCTAGACGCTATGAATGCTTGTTGCGATCCTTGTTCTATTAAGACTCTGAGTTTGAACAGTTCTCTTCGGTGTTCGGTGGATACGACTGCAGTCTATACGAATATCCAATTTTGCATTTCGCTGCGTAGCGTTTGAGATTTTTCTCTATGCAATTTTTATGATTTTAGGTTTCGGGATTTGATTTTGATATTAAACCAGTGGTCCTTTTGTACTCTTTTGGTTTGGGCTATGAAATATGCTGTTGTGAAGCATTGAGTGATGTCTTTTATGAAAATGTATGAAGTTGAATTTTCTTTTGCAATTTTTATTAGTGCGGATGTGAGGATGGAGTCATGTGTAGAAGTTCACGCAAGTGAGGAAAGTTCTCTGATCGCCATTCACTTGGGAGTGGCCAGAAACGATTCTTTTACACATGGCTCAAGCAGCTCACTACTTCCGGTCTTTGACCAAGTATCCTCTGGGTAGCCTAAGAACATCCGTTCGAAGGCGAGCTAAAGTGAGAAGGCGAAACATTCCCTACAAGGGTTGTGCGCTGGGCTTGGGACCCGCCACGTAAAAAAATAATACCAATGAAAACGTTGAAACAGCCTCGGATGAGAGACCCCCCTTTTGATGACGACCATGGCAAACGGAATAAGGACTACGATTTGAGGGCATGCACCTGGAATGTCCGGACCCTTAATTGGGAAGGTGCCGCTGCCCAGCTGGTTGCTGTCCTCGCAAAAATAAAGGCTGACATCACCGCCGTCCAAGAAATGCGATGGACGGGACAAGGACAGAGACGAGTAGGTCCTTGTGACATTTACTACAGTGGCCATATAGCGGAGCGCAAGCTTTGTAAAGTTGGATTCGTGATGTGGAGAGAGACTCCGTCGTTTAAAGTACTCATCATTCACTCCGGTGAATGAACGTCTAGCCACAATCCGCATCAAAGCGAGGTTCTTTCAACATATCGCTGATTTGCGCCCACGCCCCGACGGAAGAGAAGGACGATGTGACCAAAGATGCCTTCTATGAGCGCTTGGAGCGCGCTTATGAGAGCTGCCCCCGCCACGATGTCAAAATCGTGCTTGGCGACTTTAACGCCAGGGTGGGCAAAGAAGGTATATTTGGCACTACGGTTGGTAAATCCAGCCTCCACGACGAAACATCCCCAAATGGGTTGAGGCTGATTGACTTCGCCGGGGCCCGAAATATGGTTATCTGTAGTACTAAATCCCAACATAAGAAGATTCATCAAGCTACCTGGCTGTCTCCGGATCGAAAAACTACCAACCAGATCGATCATGTTGTGATAGACGGAAGACACGTTTCCAGTGTTTTAGATGTGCGTGCGCTCCGAGGTCCTAACATCGACTCGGACCACTATCTTGTTGCAGCTAAGATTCGCACCCGCCTATGTGCAGCACAAAACGCACGCCACCTAACAAAAGGAAGGTTCGACGTCGAGAAGCTGCAATCACAACAGACAGCCGAACGATTTTCTACTCGGCTTGCACTCCTGCTCTCTGAGAGCACTCGTCAACAACTCGGTATAAGGGAACTGTGGGACGGCATTTCGAACTCCTTACGCACAGCTGCAACCGAAACCATTGGTTTTCAGAAAGTGCAAAAGAACAGCTGGTACGACGAGGAGTGCCGTGTCGCAGCGGAGAGAAAACAGGCTGCCTACCTCGAAACGTTACGATCGACCACTACACGTGCGGGATGGGATAAATACCGAGAGTTGAAGAGGGAAGCCAGACGCATTTGCAGACAGAAGAAGAAAGAGGCCGAAATGCGTGAGTACGAAGAGCTTGATAAGCTGGCCGACAGGGGTAATGCTCGAAAATTCTACGAAAAAATGCGGCGGCTTACAGAAGGTTTCAAAACCGGAGCATACTCTTGTAGAACCCCCAAAGAAGATCTAGTCACTGATGCCCAGAGCATAGTTAAATTATGGAGGGAACACATCTCCAGCCTATTGAATGGCAGTGAACGCACAACACCAAGAGAAGGAGAACCCGATTCCCCAATCGATGACGATGGAGCAGACGTTCCATTACCTGACTATGAAGAAGTTCGAATAGCAATTGCCCGCCTCAAGAACAACAAAGCGGCAGGGGCCGACAGACTACCGGCCGAGCTATTCAAACACGGCGGCGAAGAACTAATAGGAAGCATGCATCAGCTTCTTTGTAAAATATGGTCGGACGAGAGCATGCCCAATCCATAAAAAAGGAGACCACACAATCTGCGTCAACTACCGTGGGATTAGCCTCCTCAACATCGCATATAAGGTTCTATCGAGCGTATTGTGTGAAAGATTAAAGCCCACCGTCAACAAACTGATTGGACCTTATCAGTGTGGCTTCAGACCTGGAAAATCAACAACTGACTAGATATTCACCATGCGCCAAATCTTGGAAAAGACCCGTGAAAGGAGAATCGACACACACAACCTCTTCGTCGATTTCAAAGCTGCTTTCGACAGTACGAAAAGGAGCTGCCTTTATGCCGCAATGTCTGAATTTGGTATCCCCGCAAAACTAATACGGCTGTGTAAGCTGACTTTGAGCAACACGAAAAGCTCCGTCAGGATCGGGAAGGACCTCTCCGAGCCGTTCGATACCAAACGAGGTTTCAGACAAGGCGACTCCCTATCGTGCGACTTCTTCAACCTGCTCCTGGAGAAAATAGTTCGAGCTGCAGAACTAAACAGAGAAGGTACCATCTTCTATAAGAGTGTACAGCTGTTGGCGTATGCCGACGATATTGATATCATCGGCCTCAACACCCGCGCCGTTAGTTCTGCTTTCTCTAGGCTGGACAAGGAAGCACAGAAAATGGGTCTGGTAGTGAACGAGGGCAAAACGAAATATCTCCTGTCATCAAACAAACAATCGTCGCACTCGCGACTTGGCTCTCACGTCACTGTTGACAGTCATAACTTTGAAGTTGTAGATAATTTCGTCTATTTAGGAACCAGCATTAACATCACTAAAAATGTCAGCCTGGAAATCCAACGCAGGATTGCTCTTGCCAACAGGTGCTACTTCGGACTGAGTAGGCAATTGAAAAGTAAAGTCGTCTCTCGACGAACAAAAGCTAAACTCTATAAGTCGCTCATAATTCCCGTCCTGCTATATGGTGCAGAAGCTTGGGCGATGACAGCAACCGATGAGTCGACGTTACGAGTTTTCGAGAGAAAAATTCTGCGAAAGATTTATGATCCTTTGCGCATTGGCCACGGCGAATATCGCATCCGATGGAACGATGAGCTGTACGAGATATATGACGACATTGACATAGTTCAGCGAATTAAAATACAGCGGCTACGCTGGTTAGGTCATGTTGTCGGAACGGAAACACTCCAATTCTGAAAGTATTCGACGCTGTACCCGCCGGGGGAAGCAGAGGAAGAGGAAGACCTCCACTCCGTTGAAAGGACCAGGTGGAAATGACCTGGCTACGCTTGGAATATCCAATTGGCGCCACACAGCGAAAAGAAGAAACGACTGGCGCGCTGTTGTTAACTCGGCTATAATCGCGTAAGCGGTGTCTACGCCAATTAAGAAGAAGAAGAAGGATGTGACAACCAAACAGTACACAATTTTTTTGATTTCACGAAATTGTTTCTATCACTAATTTTTAGTTTTTTAACCCTAGAACACACACCCGGGTTCAAATGTATCCACTTTCAACTTTGAAGTGTTGTAACTTTTGAACCGCTATACCTCTATACCGCTAACTTCGGAATATTATTTAGTTTTGAGTTCAAATTCAAAATTTGAACCACATCGGACCATTGGTTCAGGAGCTACAGCCTTCCAAACGCATTATATACGTAAACACACACCCGGGTCACGTTTGTACCCCAATAGTAAAAATCCTCATAATAATCAAAAAAAAATTTTTGTATATTATTTTTTTATTTAAAAAATTAAAAATATTCATTTCACACATTATATTATTGACTTTTATTATAAAAATTTAAAAATGCATCTTATATCTAAGGAAAATCATGGCAAATAGAGCAATTTGTTGATGTGACCGAATGTTCAAGACACATTGGCTTCTTACATTTGGCGCACAGCTTTCTGGTTTTTCTACGGTGTTTTTCCTCTTGTGCGTAACATAAATAGCAAGATCCGAACACAGGTTTTGGCGTGCGCGCTGCGGCAGATGTTGATACTGCTGTTGACACCGTTGATTCCAACGGTCACTTGAAATATACTTCAATAGCAATTTTAGTCGAAAAATTTCGCGTCACTTGACGATTTATGGCTCTGGCTTCAATAATGGGCATACACAATGCTTCAGCCAAGCTGCGCAGGATCTGCTTACGCTTGTTGTTTTTTCTCAAAGGCAACATAGGGTTATTCAAATCGTAGACAATGTAGGCTACAAGAGCTGTAATGTCCAACATGTTCAAGAACATCGCTAGTGGCCATCGTTTTGTTTGTCTTTGTGTTGGATATTCCGCAAACATTTGGTCCATTCGATCAACACCACGATTATAATATTCAATTATTTCAGGTTTCCCACTGCCAGCTATTTCAGCATCATTATGCATGGTCGAAAGCAAAATTACTGCATTATTTTTTTTTGGGAACATAAGAGCACATTGTCACATTATTTTTTCCAACGATCGTGAGTTTCCAGGTGAGAAGCAGTTCTGCAACTGGCAAGGTCGTAAACAAATTGTCCATTGAATGTTTCGGCCACTTCCTTGGTATTTGGCAGACAAATCCTTCACCACTCGTTCGCCTTGGTTCGTTTCCCTACCAGTTTCTGTTTGGCCAGTATATATTTGTCCATGCAGTGGATATGCATTTGTGGCATCGCAAATCCACCAAACCTTGACACCATATTTAGCAGGTTTTGACGGTATGTACTGCGTAAACCGTGTGCGTCCACGGTAAAGAAATAATTGTTCATCAATCGTCAAGCATGAGCTGGGCTTGTAATGTGCAGCAAGATTATTGTTAATCATCGTCCACAACTCATTGATCGGTGCTGCTTTATCAGTTAGTAAGCGGGTTGCACGAGTGTTTTTATCGTCAAATCTTAGGAACCGCAATATCGAAAAGAAACGGTTGAATCCCATTGTGGCGCGATATAAAGAATAGTTTTTGACGCTCCATAAATCTCGAACATGTTCTCCATTGCTATGGTTTGCACCAGTCATAAAAAGTATGCCAAAAAATGTATACAGCTCTGTTATTGACACAAGCGTCCATGACTTAGGAGTTGTGTTTGGATGCGCATTTTTGTAAGCATTATAAGTTTCTTTTGCTAACTTATTTGTGTGGCGCATAATTTTATCAGCCATTTCAACGTTCATGAAACATTTGAATGTTTGCTCTATTGACAACATTTCAGTGCATCTAGCTGGTCCAGAACGTTCTCTTATAATATTTTGTCTGAGTACCTGACGACTTACATTTGGTTCTTTCATCCACTCAGTACCATCACGTGCAACAAATTTTTCGGCACCAGCAGGTAATTCATTATTTTCTTCTACTTCTTCATCGTCTCCTTCATCATCCTCATAGTCCGCATAATCAGGTAATACTTCTGCGGCACTTTGCGAAACTTCAGCATCGTCAACAGCAATTTCAATGTGATTGATTCGAATTTCTTCTTCATCTTCTGAGTCAAAGTCATTCGGAGCGTCATCGTTACAAATTTTATCAAATAAAGATTGTATATATGATTCTCGCTGTTCCTCAGTTAGCCTGCATAATAAAAAAAATTAGTATATGTTTACATTGTTGCTTATTTTACATTTTTTACCTTCTATATGCTGCACTGGATAAATATTCGTTTCTTCTTGAAGTCATTTCGTATTCAGTTATTTATAGTTTCAGTTATATTTATTTTCACTTATATTTTCACTTCTTACACTTTTGAGCACCAAAACAATAATGAAAATATCAACAGGCAACATTTATAACAACACCTCTTGTGAAAACAACCCTTCCATCTGCATATAAAATACAAAAACCAGTTATACCAGTGTATTTGCTACCTACGTACCCATACCTTATGCGACCTTTTTGCACATATCTTTTGAACCAGGCAGAATATTTCAATGAATGACCAAAATGTGTATTCGTTGTTACTCTACAAGTATATTATTATAAATTATATTATTTTGTTTTGCATTTATCAGGACAACAACAAAAACAAAAGTCCACTGTTGCATGTCCTGACTTTATTTGCCCATATCGCTGGAACCAGTAGGAATATTCGAATGAAACAAAAGACAAAATACTTGTTATATATTAAAATATTCATTTCCAAAAAAAAAATTCATAAAAATCGGTTGAATAAGCATTAAAAAAACCGCAAAATAAGGTCCCGGGTGTGTGTTTACGTGGTATTTTCTGGGTGTGTGTTCTAGGGTTAAACTTCTCGCAAGATATAAGTTTATGCCCTGTAGTGCATTGTTCGCATGACGTTTGCTTTTTCTGCTCGGATGTGAACGATTCTGTTTTGTAAATGCTTTTGTTAATATTGTTGAAGCTTTTATTTGGTCGTGTTTCATGTTTTTAGTTCTGACTTTTTTTCTACCCTTTCCGCTGTTTCATATTGGGTAGTTACAAAGTATTTCATTTGTTTGCACGTTGGGCATTTTTTTCGTGATGAGAGTGATTGCTTCCACGGAAGTAACGATTCTTCTGGTAATGCTGTTGTATATATTTACAAAAATTGAGTCCCAGCTGTCTGTGTGGATGTCTGAGTGGAATCTAGTTTTGATGAATTCTTCGCTTGTTTCTTTTTTTAGGCAAGTTTAGTAATCGATACTTGTTTATATATTCTTTCATTTTCCTATCTTGCTTTTATAGATTCCCTGCAAAATTGCAATTTTCGTAATTAAAAGCGAACTGTTCTACTATGGCGCCTGCTTGACCTTTTGTTATATATCGGAGGTGATAATATTTTTTTGCTTTTGATAGTTCTGGATGGTTGACGTATACGGCTGTAAACATGTCCCAAAAGGACGGACACCTCGAGGTGAAGGCCTGAACTTGTCCTTTTGACTGTCTACTTGTGGCCGCTCTGCAGTTTACACAGACGTATTAGTTTTGCGGCGTTAAAGGCAGCTCATTTTTGTGCTGAAAAAAGCAGCTTTGAAATCTACGAAGAGGTGGTGTCTGTCGATTTTCTTTTCATGGGTCTTTTCCAAAATTTGGAGCATGGTGAATATCTGGTCGGTTGTTGATTTTCTAGGCCTAAGGTCACACTGATAAGGTCCAATCACTTTGCTGACGGTGACTTTAATCGTTCACACAATACGCTCGATAGAACATTATATGCAATGTTTAAGAGACTTTCCCCAAGGTAGTTGTCGCAGATTGTAGGGTCTCGTCTTTTGTGGATTAGGCAGAGCACACTTAAATTCCAATCGTTGGGCAGGCTTTCGTCTGACCATATTTTACAAAGAAACTGATGCATGCTCCTTATCAGTTCTTCCCCGCCGTGTGTGAATAGCTCGGCTGGCCCCCGCCGCTTTGTGGTTCTTCAGACGGGTAATTGCTATTCGAACTTCTTAACTTTGCTGTTCTTCAGACGGATAATAGCTATTCGAACTTATTCACCTTCCGTTAGTTGTTTGTGTTTTTAACACTTATGTTGCCAGAGTAAATTCTTACTTTTTGTCTCCTGCCAGTTGAAATTGAGCATAGATGTCACTAACAGTACTAACAACTTACAAAAAAAAATTTTACCGATTCGAAAAACAAGCGAAGTATAAATAAAAATTCAACTTTCAATTTGATCATAGTAGAATATTTATTTTTTTACTATAATGCACTAAACTTTTCACTGCACTGTACCTTAATTTATTTTAAGCCTTTTATTTCGCTTTTTATGCACTTGTATGTTGTAGAATTGTAAATTTTTTTTTTTTCTATATTGCTAATCTGTAGACTCGAATGACCACGTTTGAAATTCTTGAATTTCCACGCACTCACCGGCGAACCGTGACCTTCAACTTGCGAAAATACGAAACAAAAAAGAATTACAAATGTTATAAACATTTTTCAACTTAGAGAATATAGATGTTCATTAAAATATGTGCATATAAAAAGTAGAACGCAGGAAGAGTGGAACACCGCTTTTTTTCGTCCGAAGGAGTATCGCAAAAGAAGTGTCGATCTCCTTTTTCCGTCCCTTTTGTTTATTTTTTATTGTGGTGTACAATGCAGTGGTATCGTAGTTGGTGTATGATGTGGTTTGTAGGTGATATCGTGGTAAGTGTGGTGAACGTAGCGTGTTAGCGATGTACTATATATGTTAACATGGTAAATGATGTGTGACTGGTATTGTTGCTGTGTTTACGTGTTCGGTGTTTATATGGCGCTTGGGGATGACATTTTGTGTGGGTTAGGGGACTGAGGCTCACTTAGACAATAAGTTTTGATCCTCTCATATCAGCACCTCTACTGCACACAAAATGGCACTAATTAACCGTTTTTATAAGTCGAAGAAAGCGAAGCTACAACAATGTCTCAAAGGTGAGGAGATTGGCGATCGTGCGTCATCACAACTCATGCACCATTTTAAAGCAATGGTCCTAGGCATCGACGAAGATGTATTTAAGGCTAAGCAGTTGTCCGCTTTACCAAAGGACACTCGCACCATGTTAACGTTGCAAACGAATACAACACAGCAAAATGCAGGGGGTAGTACAGACAGGCTCCACGAGATCCTACAAGGTATGCACGTTTTATCAGTCTCCATTTATATTAACAACACTAATGGCGTAGATATTCACATGGGAGTGGCCAGAAACTATTATTTTACATATGGCTCAAGCAGCTTACGACATCCAGTTTTTGACCACGTATCCTCTGGATAGCCCAAGAATATCTGTTTGAAGGCGAGGTGAAGTGAGAAGACGAAACACTCCCTTCACAGCGTTATGCGCTGGGTTTGGGACCCGCCACGTAAAAAGTAACCACAATGAAAGATTACCAACTGCCTCGGATGAGATAACTCTCTTTTGATGACGACCATGGCAAATGAAATAAGGACTACGATTTGAGGGCATTTACCTGCAACGACCGGTCCTTTAATTGGGAAGATGCCGCTGCCCAGCCGGATGTTGTCCTCACGAAAATAAAGGCTGACATCACCGCTGTCCAAAAAAGGCGATGATCGGGCAAGGACTGAGGCGAGTAGGTCCTTGTGGCATTTAATACAGTGGACATATAAAGGAGCGCAAGTTCGGTGTGGGATTGTGGTGGAAGAGAGGCTCCGTCACCGAGTACTATCATTCAATCCGGTGGATGAATGTCTAGCCACAATCCGCATCAAAGTAAAGTACTTCAACATATCGCTGATTTGCGCCCACGCCCCGATGGAAGAGAAGGACGATGTGACCAAAGATGCCTTCTATGAGCGCTTGGAGTGCACTTTTGAGAACTGTCCCCGTCAGGATGTCAAAATCGTGCATGGCGACTTTAAAGCCAGGGTGAGCAAGGACGGTATCTTTGGCGCAACAGTCGGTAAATTCAGCCTCCACGAGGAAACATCCACAGATGGGTTGAGGCTGATCGACTTCGTAGGGACGAAAAATTGTTATCTGTAATACTAGATTCCAGCACAAAAAAATTATAGGTAAACATATCCGAACGATTTTCTATCGCTTGCACTCCTGCTTTCTGAGAGCACTCGTCAACAACTCGGTATAGTGGAACTGTCGGAGAAAAGAGACTGCCTACCTCGCAACGTGATGATCGACCACATCACGTGCGGGATGAGATAGATACCGAGAGTTGAGGAGGGAAGCGAGACGCATTTGCAGACAGAAAAAGAGAGTGGCCAAAATGCGTGAGTATGAAGAACTTGACAAACTGCTGAATGGCAGTGAAAGTACAACGCCAGGAGATGGCGAACCTGATTCCCCAATCGATGACGATGGAGCAGACGTTCTATTGCCCGACCATGAAGAAGTTCGAATAGCAATTAGCAGTCTGAAGAACAACAAAACAGCGGGGGCCGTTGGATCGCCGGTTGAGCTATTCAAACACGGTGGCAAAGACCTGATAAGGAGCATGCATCAGATTTTTTGTAAAGTATGGTCGGACGAAAGCATGCCCAACGATAGGAATTTAATTGTCCTCTGCTCAATTCACAAAAAGGGTGATCCCACAATCTGCGCCAACTACCATGGGATAAGCCTCCCCAACATCGCGTATAAGATTCTATCAAGCGTATTGTGTGAAATATGAAAGCTTACCGTCAACAAACAGATTGGACCTTATCAGTGTGGCCTTAGACCTGAGTTTGGGAGAAGACCGGTGAAAGAAGAGTCGACACACACCACCTCGTCGCTGATTTCAAAGCTGCTATCGATAGCACGAAAAGGAGCTGCCTTTGTGCCACAATGTCTGAATTTGGTATCCCCGCAAACTAGTTCGAATGTGTAAACTGGCTTTGAGCAACACCAAAAGCTCCGTCAGCATCGGGAATGACCTTTCCGAGCCGTTCGGTACCACACGAGGTTTCAGACAAGGCGACTCTCTTTCGTGCGACTTCTTATATTTGCTGCTTGAGAAAATAATTCGAGCTGCAGAACTTAATCGAGCATGTAAAATCTTTCATAAGAGCGTACAGTTGTTGTCATATGCCGATGACTTTGATATTCTGCTTTCTCTAGACTGGGCAAGGAAGCAAAGCATATTGGTATGGCAGTGAAGGAGGGCAAGACAAAATATCTTCTGTCATGAAACAAACAGTCGTCGCACTCGCGACTTGGCTCTCACGTCTCTGTTGACAGTCATAACTTCAAAGTCGTAAATAATTTCGCCTATATTGGAACCAGTATAAACACCACCAAGAATGTCAGACTGGAAATCCAAGAAGGATAACTCTGGCCAACAAGTGCTACTTTGGACTGAGTAGGTAATTGAGAAGTAAAGTCCTCTCCCTACGAACAAAAACTAAACTGTATAAGACAATCATAATTCCAGTCCTGCTATATGGAGAAGCATGGATATCGCATTCGATGGAACGATGAGCTGTGTGAGATGTACGACGATATTCACATAGGTCAAGCAATTTAAAAGACATTGAGTACACCGGTTAGGTCATGTTTTCCGAACGCTATTCGACGCTTCGCTTCCTGATTCTTTCTGAAGATAGCAGAATTAACGGCGTGGTTTTTGAAGCCAATGATGTTAATATCATCTGCGTATGCCACCAGCTGTGCACTATTATCGAAGATGGTAACTGCTCTGTGTAGTTCTGCAGCTAATATTGTTTTCTCCAAGAGCAGATTGAAGAAGACATACGAAAGATAGTCGTCTTATCTGAAACCTTGTTTGGTACCGCACGGCTTGGAGAGAGCATTCATGATCCCTACTGAGCTCTTGGTATTCCTCAACGTCAGTTTACGCAGCCGTACTAGTTTTGCAGGGATACCAAATTCAGACATGGCGGCATAAAGACAGCTTCTTTTCGTCCTGTCGAAAGCAGCTTTGATATCGACGAAAAGGTGGGGTGTACCGATTCTGTTTTCACGAGTCTTCCCCAAGATTGGCGCATGGTAAATATCTGGTCGGTTATTGATTTTCCAGGCCCAAGGCCACACTGATAAAGTCCAATCTGTTTGTTGACGGTGGGGTTTAATCTTTCACACAATACGCTTGATAGAATCTTATACGCGAAATTGAGGAGGCTTGTCCCACTTTAGTTGGCGCAGATTGTAGGGTCTCGTATTTTGTGGACTAGGCAGAGTACTCTAATATTCCAATCGTTGGGCATTCTTTCGTCCGACCATATTCCACAAAGTGTAGTGTTTGAATAGCTCGGCCAGAAATCTATAGGCCCCCGCCACTTTGTTGTTCTTCAGACGGATAATTCCTGTTCAAACTTCTTCATGGTCGGGCAATGGAACGTCTGCCCCATCATTATCGCCATCTCCTGATATTATGTTTTCACTGCCATTCGGCTGGCTGGAGAGGTGCTCCCTTCTTAATTCACTATGCACTGGGCATTAGTCACAAGATCACCTCTGGGGGTTCTACAAGTGTATGCTCCGGTCTTGAAACCTTCTGTAAGCCGCCGCATTTGTTCGTAGAATTTTAGAGCAATACCCCTGTCAGCCAGTTTGTCTAGGTCTTTGTACTCACGCATTTCGGCCTCTTTCTTTTTTGTCTGAAAAGGGGTCCCGCACGTGTTGTGTTCGATTGTAGCGTTGCAAAGAAAGCAGACTTTCTCCGCTGCGACAAGCACTCCTCATCGTACCAGTTGTTTTTTGCATTTTCCGAAAACCAATAGTTTCGATTTCAGCTGTACGTAAGGAGCTAGGACCTCGAAGCATGTCTTCCGTCTATCTTAGCATGATCGATCTGTTTGGTTGCTTTTCGATCCGGGGACATTTTTGATGCTGGAATCTAGTACTACAGATAACCCTATTTCAGGCCCCGGCGAAGTCGATCAGCCTCAACCTATAAAAAGTAAAGTAAAGAAGTTACATTATACCTCAAATCACTGCGAAAATTTCCTGAGATTACAAAGCCAAATGACGGAACAATATGGAAGAAACACAACACTTTCCATAATATACTTCCTTCAAACGGACCACCGGTGAACAGCAAAGCACCTCGTACCCCACCGGATAAACAAACTGTGAATCGCTCGACCTTTGAACAGCACATGGTATTCGTCACTGTACCTTACAGCTAAAAGCGCTGGAAGATAGCGCCCATTTGGAGACTACCGCAGTCTAAATGCTTTCAAAATTGCTGCCTTAAGGACTTTACCGCAACTCTACAGGGTAACCACATTTTTGCAACTAGAGATTTGGTTCGTGCATTTAATGAAGTACCGGTCACATCATAAGACGTTTCTGAAGCGGCCGTTATAACAACTTTTTGGACAATTTTTATACTCTTGCAACAAAGTTGCTAAGGAGAGTATTATAGTTTTGTTCACATAACGGTGGTTTGTAAGTCCTAAAACTAAAAGAGTCAGATATAGGGTTATATATACCAAAGTGATCAGGGTGACGAGTAGAGTTGAAATCCGGATGTCTGTCTGCCCGTCCGTGCAAGCTGTAACTTGAGTAAAAATTGAGATATCATGATGAAACTTGGCACGCGTATTTCTTGGCTCCATAAGAAGGTTAAGTTCGAAGATAGGGAAAATCGGCCCACTGCCACGCCCACAAAATGGCGAAAACCGAAATCCTATAAAGTGTCATAACTAAGCCATAAATAAAGATATTAAGTGAAATTTAGCACAAAGGATCGCATTAGGGAGGGGCATATTTGGACGTAATTTTTTTGGAAAAGTGGGCGTGGCCCCGCCCCCTACTAAGTTTTTTGTACATATCTCGGAAACTACTACAGCTATGTCAACCAAACTCTATAGTCGTTTCCTTCAGGCATTTCCATATACAGTTCAAAAATGGAAGAAATCGGATAATAACCACGCTCACCTCCCATACAAAGGTTATGTTGAAAATCACTAAAAGTGCGTTAACCGACTAACAAAAAACGTCAGAAACGGTGGGCTGCGATAAAGCCATGCGAGATAACGCCATATGGCTCTATCTGCCATCTAATTGCGAGGTAAAGCCATATGACATTATCACGCTTCGCATTGAGAGATAATGCCATTTTTTTTTGTCAATTGTGAGTTAAAGCTATATGGCCTTATCTCTCACATGATTTTTTTTTTCATTGCGAATGTGCATTTAATTGTTATTCATTGCACCTGGCAACTTTCTTAATCAATGTCATATTGCATATTGTCGAATTGCATATTTTCATAATCCACGTATTTTGTGCTTTGATTAAAATGGAAAGTCAAGAACTAATGATTTTTCCCTTTTACAGAATGCTTACTCCTTCTTGTATGCATATAGAGCAGAAAATATTCCGTAAAAGGGAAAATCAAATGAGAGATAAAGCCATGCGAGATAACGCCATATGGCCTTATCGCTCTTTGAAATTGGAAATAAAGCCATAGAGAAATTTTGACGTGAATATGGCTTTATCTCTCTTTGAATTGAGTGATAAGGCCATATGGCGTTATCTCACATGGCTTTGTCGCACTCTACCGGAAGCTGCACCCAGGCTTTTTTAAAATTGAAAATGGGCGTGGCGTCGCCCACTTATGGACCAAAAACCATATCTTAGGAACTACTCTACCGATTTCAATGAAATTCGGTATATAATATTTTCTTAACACCCTGATGACATGTACGAAATATGTGAAATCGGTTCACAACCACGCCTTCTTCCAATATAACGCTATTTTGAATTGCATCTGATGCCTTTGCTGTATAATATATACTTACATACGTTGGGAACCAATGATGATAGAGAAACCAAGTCAATATGGGTATTCTCTTGCTCTTGCAAAACCCTTACACGGTGCGCGAGGTGCAGATTTTTCCACCTAATGCAACGGCACAACAACAAATACACGCAGAAAAATATTTGCAATGGCTGTAAAATATGTCAGACCAAAACCTATGTTTATTTGCGTTCAATGACACGTAAAAATATAATAGCAACCTTGTTTTAGCTGTCATTTTACATAAAGACATATTTCGCCGTTAAATTGTTGAGGCAGATAAGTTTTAAATAGATTTTATAATTTCTATTTAAATTATAAAGATTTGTTACAGTTTTTTTTGTTAAAAATGAATGCAAAGGGTGCACCAATTCACAATAGCCATGCACAATAGTCACTTACTGAATTGACCGAATCAGCCGTTTATAATGTATATCACTAGATTCTGCAATGGGTGCTCTCGTGCCCTTGTATATTTCGGTATAGGATTTTTGCAATCTGCAATCTTGCAAGAGCAAGAGAATCCCCCTAATTTGTATGTTAATGAATTGTTGTGAGAGTGCTTTAAAAGTACCGATAACTTGATTAACACTTGAAATATCTTGGCGATACTTTCTACATATGATATAAGAAAGGTCGGTGTTACAGATGGAAGAGATCGGGCTATTGCCACGCCAGAAAAATGTACAACGGTCCTCATTAACATGTAGTTTTGAAAATGTTTAAGAAGTGGGCGTTGTCCCTTTACATTACTCAATAGAAGCCGGCATCAATATCGGAGAATTGGCGTGACGCTTCCCACCTTTGGATAAAATTCCACCAATTTCAATAAAATTTTTGGATGCTACGAATACTTTCCATGTAATACAATTCTAAATACCTAACAATATACAAATCAAGCTCCAAAGAATATATCGATATAGACCTTTGCACAAATAGTGTAATTGTCAAAATCGGACCTTTACTGTTCAAGCTTTCAGATACCGAAAATGTTGACCCCAGTGCATATGAACGAAAATAATTAAATTCTTTAACAACATGTTTATTGTAAAGCTTCCAACACCAGAAAGAATTCTCCAGCTTTGTGCTCGGTAACATCTAAACTTAGCCTTTCCTTACTTTTTATTTTTAAAAACTAAGTATGAATTATTTTGAGAGTAATTATCGTTTGTATATTTCTAAGCTAAGCTCTTTGTTCCCACTACACAGATGATTAACAGTAAATTTTGCTCGATGTAGGACTTCAAAACATTCCCATTTACTTAAATATTACAGAAGTTTTTCCTGGAGACCTCTATCTAAGAAAAACTAATTTCTTTCTTGACAAATTTTAACCATTACTGGAATGAAACATCTAATATTTATTTATATATATTTCTTACGTTTTTATGTAAAGTGGGAGCGGAACATTTAGTGGAAGCTGCCAAATTCATGGATGTATTCCTCCTCTCTCGCAAGAAGCTACTGAAAATTTAGTGTCTCCAACTCTTTATATGGAAAGTCCTAGTGAGGTAAAAGGTCAAACATTAAGAAATGAATGTCTTCTACATACAAACTCTCAACTGAAAGTCCATCGGAGCTGTTTTTGTGTGCGATTTATAGCAGAACATACAAAGCTGTTAGAAGACTCCACAAAGGTGAGAATGGCTACTAAGTGTTACAACTACATAAAGTTTATTTTTTTAGGTTAAAGAAGACTGGAAATATGTAGCTATGGTATTAGATCGATTGTTTCTATGGATTTTTACACTAGCCGTTTTAGCAGGGACTGCTGGTATAATACTTCAAGCGCCTACGTTATATGATGATCGGATCCCTATAATTGAGAACAAAAAAATAGATTTTTCCGGCATTTCAGCGGGCCGATGTCGTCCTTCTCAATAGGTTGCAATACGGAAATAATAAAATTATAGTATATAATCATATTTGTGTACAACCAACCATTATCATTTAGCTTTAATTTTAAAAATATTACGTTAAAAGTTCTCTTAATAATTAATAAGAATTGTTGTTAGAATTGTCAAGTCTAAATAAATGGAATTATTTAATTAACTTATCAAATTTTCTATACTAAAACTGTGTAAAACGTCACAATAATTTTAATGGCAGGTATAAAAGTTACCTACTTTTAAAATTGGTAAACAATTTCAAAGTCAACAAAAAAACATACAATATTCTTAACACAAATTACACTGTGTGAAAATTTTTTTGTGCTCTAAAATTTAATAAAACGGTTATTTTTTTATCGAAAGGTCCTGCCGAACAAAAAACTTTAATGGATTTTTTGTAACATATATCAATTTAAAGATATGATAAATTGATGTTCTTATTTGAATTATTATTTTTACAAAAAATATACGTACGAGTATATGTATATATTTACAATATATAAATATTAAATTTTCCTCTTAGACTTAGAATCCTCTTTCATTACAAACCAGCAGTCTGCTAACATTTTTAGATGATTACATCTTTCTTGATAAAGCTCTTCTATCTCATTGCTTTAAATAACATTTTATTCACAAAAAATTCACAAAAATATTATGCAAGTCATGTACAATAAGTACGTAGCACGAAATGCAAAAATAAAACTTTCGGGATCCAGTCCTTAACTTGCACCAAAAAATTACCTAATAACGCTCGTTTAAGCTTCTCAGTAGGAACTCTTCTTTGAGATTTAATAATAAATCCTCCATAAACATAAAAAAAACTGGATTTATACACTTGCGGTGGTCACTTTTTTCCATATGATATTATTACCGAAATAATCTGTTAGAATGATCATAAGAACAGTATTATCAGAGAATACATAAGGTAAAATTCAATAAAATATTTAAGAGTTTTGAAATTTTTTTTTAGAATTTCAGATTCATGATATTATTGGGAAGGAGATTATTTATTATTTATTTTTAAAGTTCTATTGTTTAATATACATGTTAACAGGTATTAATAGGCATGCATTTTGTGAGAGTTTACTTTTGACTCTGAATTTATTTGTTGTATGTTCTTCTTTTTATACACTTTCTAAATATAATTTCTTCACTACGTATACATAAACATATGTATTTGTGTATGTGTATTGAGGTACATATGTATAAATATATATTTTTTTACTGTATACTTGAAATCGCAACGCGTGCGGTGTTTGTAATTGCTTACTTAAACTGTGTGTGCTCTAGCAATATCTAACGCATTTTATGAGTTGTTCATTGTGTGCATTTATTTGGTGTACAAGCTTTGTAGTTACTAGTTATATACAAGGTGTGTGTGTAAACACGAATTAAAAAAAACAGAACAAATGGTTTTTTTGGAAAACCGTTGATGGCCGATATGACCGCCAGTATGCCGGTGTAAGCATTTTGAATGACGTTTTCCTTTCATGGGCAAAAGAATTTTTCCGAAAGGAAGAAGTCGCACGGTGCCATATCAAGTGAATACGGGGAATGGTTAATGGTTAAAATGTGATTTTTGGTCAAAAAATCGGTCTTTGGAATGTTGCATTCTGAGCAATTTCTGGTCGTCAGTGAATTTGTGTGGAACAAACCGTACACACACTTTTCGTAAGCCCAAATGTTCGGTAAAAATGCGATAAATCGATGTTTTGGAGATGTTCAATTGCATTCCCATAAATTTCAATAATGATTTCGGCTGATTTTCGATGAATTCACGCATAGTCTCGATTGAATTTCCGGTGATCACGGATTTTCATCTGCTGCGGGATAGGGAATCATCGCCATAAACTTGTTTCATCAATTCAAACGTTTCGGTAAAAGTTTTACCAATTTTAAAACCATATTTAATGTTGGCTTATTGTTCGAAGCTCATTTTCGTACCAATAACACAAACATATATAAGTAGTTGCTTTTATTTGTACAATTTTATGCATGCTATTGTACATGAATTTTGCTGACCTAACGGTTGTACGTATCACATCAACCTAATCGAGTTAGATATAGGGCTATATATGTATATTGAAATCCGGGTAACTGTCTGTCTTACTGTCCGTCCGTGCATGCTTGAACTGAGTAATAATTGAGATATCTTGATGAAACTTGGTATGCGCGTTCCTTTGCAAAAAATAGCACGAAACTTCATAGATATTCAAAACCGTACCATAACTAGGCACTAAATAAAGATATAAAACTCTAATGTGGCACAGCACACTACAGTAGCAAGGGGTATCTGTGAAAAAAATTACAAAAGTGGATGTGGTCCCGCCCACTATAGGTTTATTGTGCACATCAGTGATCTGCAGTGAATACTTGGCTTATGATTATATGTACTCTCAAATTCATGAATCACTCCCATTGTTCACTCATACTTGCTCTCACTAAAAATATTATATTCTCACAATCACATGGATTGCTTGTGTAATAATGAGTATGAATATGTCTCACAATCACTTATCGCTCACACTTGGCTTGTCTTGCTTCTCTGTATATAATTGAATCATCGGCTCGAATAACGTTGTAAGTGACATTTTTTGGCAATCCTGTTTTTTTTGCAAATTATCGTTAATAATGCTCTCCCGTATCATGGGAGCGCAAAATTTTACAATATTCATCAGTTTTTAGCCATTGAGCTGCGTCCCAAAGTCAGTAGTGGGTCGGAAAACGTTTTAAGTGCTGGTAATCATGGCAAATTTAGAGGTGTTGAGCACCATTCAAAAGTGCAATAAAGGAAAAAAACGTAAAATAAATTATGAAAATTGGAAAGATATAAGTAATAAGAGGCTGAGAAATAGTGGAGAAGCATATTCAGGAAGAAATGGAAAAGTTGTACATAAAAAAAATGCTCCAGAAACGGTAATGTGGAAAAACGTTGTAAGTGTAAGCTGTGCCAATATCAGTTTTGTTTTTGTATTCATCAGAGTTTCAACTGCGCTTGTTATCTACAGTGCTCAAGCTTCAAATTGGATACTATTCAGAAGCATTTCTCTGAATTTTATCAAATGGACTATGACAAGCAATCAAATTTTTTACGCTCTTTAATCGAATTGAAAGAACCGCAAAGAAGAAGAGTTTCAGAGGGCACATCACGTCGAAATGTAACTGTGAACTATTTTTTACCACAGCACAATGAGAGAAAAGTGAGAGTGTGCAAACAAATGATTTGTCATACCTTTCAAGTGACACAACGAAGACTTCAAATTTTAGTTGAAAAACTGAAGGCGGGAGATAGTTTGAGTGATGAGCGCGGACGACATGATAATCGGCCGAATAAAATCGTTAATGCTGAAAGGAAAAGTGTCATGGAACACATATGTTTAAATGAGTTAAGCATCCACCCCCTCTACTCGGTAAAACTAGCGCATTCTAATGCGACAGCTTAATTCACCACAGCTGAGGATATTAAAACACACCACACTTGAACGCAACCCAACTCACCAAAGGAATGGACAAGCGGAAAGCTCATCATTTTCGCCAGCTGCAGTTCGCCCATCAACACTTCAACTTTCGCTATACACATTCGTTTCTAAACTGCGCCGCGTAAGCACTACTTTTCGTTTACCGGCACCTAACCCACGTGCAACAATACATTGCGATTAAAAAACGTCGCCGTACGGTTCCAGCTCGATACCAGTCGTTTGATCTTCAACTCAGCATCGATCCTGTGTGCTACGAGGATATAAATAGATCCTCAGCGATCCTGGGAAATATTATAGCCGTTACCTAGTATAATTATCCTTTGTAAATTTGTGTAAATTTCAATAAAGTTGACCTTTTACCGTGACTAATACCTCACAATTAACTAGTGTGTTTTCCTTAACAAAATTAGTGGGTGCTTATTAAACTCAGAATAAAGTGGTGGATGTTTCCCACTTAATTGGACACCCAAATAAACATGGTCCTTCGAGCCATAGTGAGAGGCACTATGGATTAGTGAAACGATTTAAAAAATAAAAATAAATGTATTAAAACAAAAAAACAAAGGAATTGTGCGGTGAACAAACCCCAAAACAAAAAAAGGTGCAATGACCCAAACAAAACAAAACAAACAAAAAAATTAGATACAATACCCATATATAATATATGCACATACATATATAACAACCTACATATGTATATGCATATGAATATCCATATAACAGTGAGGTGACAATACAAAAAAATGTGGTGAAGAGACAAACACAAAAAGAAATTACATGGAAAATTAAAATATAAAGTTCCAACAAAAAAGAAAATACAATCGGGCGCGAAACCTTATAACAAATCAGAAATAAAAACAAAATAAAACAAAAACGGGCGCGAATTTTTAAACCAACAAAATAGAAGGCGTACCTGCAAGCGGCTAGAAGTACAAAAGGAGTGGAGAAGGCAATTGGGACAAAACGCCTAGGCTAGCAATACCTCGCTCATACCTACAATAAATAAAACGCCCCTTGAGGAAAAACCAAGTGAGCGTATTTATTCCATTTTTTTTAATATATTTCAATGCAAATAAATACATATGTATGTATCTAAAAAATAAGTTTATATGCTAATATAAAATATTTCAAACTCCGTTTTACCCGCGAAAAAACGGTTACCAAAGCGTTACAGCTTTGAGTTTATTTTACGAGAAAAACCGAACGCAGCTTGGTAAAACGTATATATCAACTTATATATGTTAATAAATATTATTAATTTATTGCCTAGGTATTATCTTACCTTCGTGTATTTAAACACGTTTATTAACAAACACGAATATCAAGCATTCACTTTCGTAAATTTCCGACAAGCCTCTTCTAATTAATAAATCAGTAAGTAAATATACATACATACATACAAAAGTGCATACATATGTTACTTTTTATGCATTTCGTATTCTCGCTCTCTCGCCTTTCCGAAAAAAAAATATAAGTACAAGTATCGTATACAAACTGTGGCGACTGATGCACCACATTTATTATAAAATTACAGATTATTTATTAAGATAACTCAAAAGACTTCTTCACTTGTTGGCGTCTGTACAAGAAGTGACGCTTCTTAAAAACTAAAAGCTTAGAATTCAGTTGAAACTGTAAATTTCCAAGAAGAATATAAAGAGAATGAAATAATAGAATAACTGACAAACAGTGCTGCCAGATGTGGTACGACTTGTCTGAGTGCCCACAGTACTCCCCCTCAAATAAAGTCCTGCTGGACTTATTTAAGGTTGAGTTCCTTTACTAGATCCTAGTCCGGGTGCTTGGTGCAGTTAGGCTGGTTGATGTATGTAGCGAATTCCTTTGCTTGGTGAGAGTACGGCTGTACGGCGTACTGTTGTCACTAGCCAATTGGTATGGTTAAGTAGTTGTTGCGAATTTATTTGCTCGGTGAGAGTACGGCTGTGCGGCGTACTGTTGTCACTTGTCACTGGCCAATTTGTATGGTTAAGTAGTTGTTGTGCAGTTCTCGGTTGACGGCTATGACTGGGTTAGGGTCACGAGCGACCCTGGAAACGGTTGCGAGACTGAGTTGAGCGCCTTAACTCCGTAGGTTCCGACTTTGCTACCGTTTGCAGCTTGCAGTCGAAAAAAGTTACTATTTTAGTTTACGAGAAAGCGGAGTTGCCGAAATCCGTGCCATTGTCGACGAGGAAATTCGTACTCGATGTGCGGTCGTAAATGAATAGTTGGCGATGGGTTACCATTGTTGGTAGTGCGAAATGTAGGGTGCCGAAGCGTAACGTGGCGGCCGGTTGGCAACCTGGGCGGGGGCTGATTGTGGCGTTGTGCGCTTGATAGTGTTGCATGTAGCGTGGAGGCGGCGACTGATGCAAAGTGCGTTGAGCCGGATTCACTGCAGATGAAGCGATACATTGTGGACTCTAAATGATGTCGATCATATGTACCGTTGACATGTGCTGCAGTGTTTGTAGCGTCATTTTGGTTGTGCGTGTTGCATGATGACGGCTTGTAGTGCCTGCGACAATTGGTATGTGGTCGGAGGTTGTGATATTGGTTGATGATGAGGTCAGAAGTTGGGTAGTTCGTACATCAGGATATGGAGGAACTGTTGCTAGCAAGATGATGATGATGATTGCTGTTGGTAGATAAGCGGTACTGTACTTATGTGCGCTGCTCCAGCGACAGGTCCTGTTGAAAAGATAGTGATTTAAGTTTAATATAGGTGATGTTGAAATGGCAACTGCAGTTGTGGCGTCCGTTGTTGCTGTTACTGCGCTGTTGCTGTTGCACCTGCGATTGCAGTTGAATTTGTACGTGCGGATTTTGCTGTTGTTGATGGTTGTGGCCATGTTGTTGCGCTGAACCAGTCAAATTCGGCTGATAAAAATCGCTGGCGCTAGTGTAGTAGGTCGTGGCACCATCGCCGGCGGCTGGCGCCTGGGTGATAGCTGGCGCTTCGATGATGGCTGGGGAGAGGCCCGTAAGATCGGTGCTGGATGCCCATTGGATATCTTGTCCGCTGCCGAGGCGGTAGGCGTACAGGTGGCGTATTGCGTTGGCCGTTTGCGCCAGTTGCAGTTGCGCGGCCTCGTAGGCGCAACTGGGCGGCTAGGTGATGTAGTGTTGTTACACTGTAGTTGTACCAATTATGGTGTGCTGTTCAATTGTAGGGGTCACCAATTATGTGGCGACTGATGCACCACATTTATTATAAAATTACAGATTATTTATTAAGATAACTCAAAAGACTTCTTCACTTGTTGGCGTCTGTACAAGAAGTGACGCTTCTTAAAAACTAAAAGCTTAGAATTCAGTTGAAACTGTAAATTTCCAAGAAGAATATAAAGAGAATGAAATAATAGAATAACTGACAAACAGTGCTGCCAGATGTGGTACGACTTGTCTGAGTGCCCACAAAACCATCTGCCAAGTATACTTATAACAAAACAGAAACAAAATAATTATATTTACAAAGTGCATAAGGAAGCATACCTGACATTTCCCACTTTCGCTCTCTCTTCCGAGTGCGAACATATGTACATACATATGTATATGTATAAAAAAATTTGCACATATAATCATACGGGATAGAATCAGCCTGTGATAGCACACCCTACGCTGGGTATGACATATCAAACTATTAAATTTTAATTCATTTTCAAAGAAAAATTTATCGTAATTTCCGTAAATAACTAAACGGAACGGTGAAGTAAAAATCACAAAATACATTTATTGGAGCGAATATAAAAAAAAAAAAACAAATTAGTTTCATAAAATATAAATAAGTTTAGGAACACTATATACACAAATATATTATTGGTACATCTACAATTGTACATACATTCCTATACATAGCTATATTCAAAGCCCACATTGGCAAACATTCGGCAATACCTCTTGTTCTTTGACAAACAAAAACAAGCAGGATTGCGTACAAAAAGCGAATTGATCTCTCTAACGAGCTCTCAATCGCTTACGAACAAAGTATAATCAGAAATACATAACAATTCGTGCATACTTATGTAAATAGCGCATTGATCTCTTCAGCGAGCTCTCAATTGCATAAAACATAAGCACATACATACATACAAACAAGTCCAAGTATTAGGGTGTACCTAAATACTAACATAAGGACGTAAAAAGGTTAATAAAATAAAAGTGCGGATATTTTCAAATTTCAAAATATAAATAAATAATATCGTTTAGCAAGTAAATAAGAAACGGTAATAATAAAAAATAAAGAATCCGAAATATACAAATTATACGAAATAAACTCTTATTTATTTAAAAGAGAATTCGGTTTACACTGAGACAAATTTAACTCATTTTAAAAAATATTTTACTAAACTGTAAAAATAATGAACAATAACAAAAATCAAAGTGCACCTGGAGCGACACGCTCAAAACAGGTTGCTAGATTTATTTCAGAAAGTGACAGTTTAACAAGATACTGCACTAGATTTGCCTCTTCACCGATTCAAGAAAACTCGGAATCGTTATTAGAAATAAAAACTCAAAATCTGAAAAATTTTTGGACTCGCCTCCAAGCGGCTCATGACGCCATAGCAGATTCTGACAATTCAGATCTACCACAAGATTTTAAATCATCGGCTTACGATATTTACGAAAACTGCTTAGACCAATATGAAGAAACGAAAGCAATGATCTCCGATCAATTAAAGCTATTAAAAGCATTTGCACCTACTCCCCACAGTAGAGTAGAGCTGCCACAAATGCAACAATATCAAGAGGCAAGTTCAGGCATCCACCTCGAGGTGCCCGCATGTGACACAGAAACCTTTTACGGAGGTTATGAAGAATGGCCGTCCTTCCGGGACATGTTCACATAAACCATCCTCAATTATCACATGCGCAAAAATTGTATCACCTCAGATACAAAACTAAAGGTCAAGCAGGCGAAATAGTCAAACAGTTCGCATTAAATGACGACAATTTCAATTTGGCTTGGGAAGCTCTAAATGCTAGATATGAAAACGACAGGATACTGGTCGATAAGCAAGTAACGACACTAATGAACTTGCCAAAATTAAGAAAGGAACAAGTGTAGAATTCATCAAACTAGATTCCACTGTTTCAAATTGTTTGTCGGTTCTATCGACACTTAATATCCCCACAGACAGCTGGGATCCTATTCTGGTAAACATTTGCACCGCCGCATTACCAGAAAAGTCGTTACTTCTATGGGAGCAATCGCTCTCATCACGAAAAAAGTGCCCAACGTGGCAACAAATGAAAGATTTTCTCACCACCCAATATGAAATTGCGGAAAGGTTAGAAGAAAAAATAATCAAAACTAAGAACGACCAAAATGAAAGCTTAAATAGACCCCAAGCTAGAAGCAAAAATAAATCAAATAGGATTTTTAACAAAATACAATCGTTCACATCGGAACAAAGAAAACATATGTCATGCGAACTATGTAAAAGAGGGCATAAACTCACATCTTGCGAGAAGTTTATAAAATTAAACATTAATGAAAGGAACAACTTTGTCAGATCAAAAAGACTCTGCACAAACTGCTTGTCCCATGCACACAATCTGAAAACTTGCAAAAGCAAATTTAATTGCTTATATTGTCATAAAAGACATCATACAATGCTTCATTACAGCATATATCCTAACTTACGCCAAAGAAGCGCTTACACAAAAGGAACCATGGGTTTAGCAAAAGCAAATCCCGAAATCCAAAATTTTAAAAATTGCCAAGAGACACCATGTTGCTCAAAGGCACAAAAAGCTAAAACGCTGCACAGCGAAACACAAAGTGGACTAATTGCAGAGCCAATTATCACCATGCCAACTCAAGTTGAGAAACAACAAAATCCATATCTTAATTCACAATTAAGGAAATTTAAAGAGATAGGGAAACTTCACCAAATATTAAACAAAACTAAAGAAGATCGGTATTGTGAAGACTTTTCTAAAGCCACAACTACTCGATCAAATAATGGACGGTATGTCGTACAACAACCAATAGAGCCACAATTTTCTAATACCCCACATAAAGGTAGAAAGACCAAAGTCAGAATTCAATCTGACAATAATAAAAATTCAAATATCTGTAATTTTTCGACCCCCCAGGGTACCACTTATGATTACTGACGCAACATTTAGTCGAATCAGCTATACAAAGCATCAAATTAATTGCGAAGAACTTTCCATTCACCGCCATTCTCTCGCAAGATCCCTCGAATCCCATAGTCCTAACTGAAGGGCTAAGGAGTACCCATTCTGGCCATATCTCAGCCAGGCGTGGAGTTACTATCCTTCATAAGCCAACAGTAAATTAAATGCAAACAATTGCCGATCATACAAAGAGGCTATACCGGTATACCAAACCGATAAAATAGGAAGTTGTAAATAACCGCTAATAAAGTTATTAAAAGCAAACAACTTTTTTGGTATAATACAATACGTGTAAGTCGTCAAAGCGCGCAAAATCAATTAGTACCTCAAGCACCAATATTTACACAAAATGCAATTGGCTATTAAAACCAAAATCGCTTCTTACAGCTAATATTCTGCGGCCTCGGTTACTCCACCAACAGTAAGCCGAATTACATGTTTCTTGACTATATACAAAACTAGGCAAAATATTCGCCTAGGGGGCCCAGGATGTTTAAATGAGTTAAGCATCCACCCCCTCTACTCGGTAAAACTAGCGCATCCTAATGCGACAGCTTAATTCACCACAGCTGAGGATATTAAAACACACCACACTTGAACGCAACCCAACTCACCAAAGCCAGCTCCAGTTCGCCCATCAACACTTCAACTTTCGCTATACACATTCGTTTCTAAACTGCGCCGCGTAAGCACTACTTTTCGTTTACCGGCACCTAACCCACGTGCAACAATACATTGCGATTAAAAAACGTCGTCGTACGGTTCCAGCTCGATACCAGTCGTTTGATCTTCAACTCAACATCGATCCTGTGTGCTACGAGGATATAAATAGATCCTCAGCGATCCTGGGAAATATTGTAGCCGTTACCTAGTATAATTATCCTTTGTAAATTTGTGTAAATTTCAATAAAGTTGACCTTTTACCGTGACTAATACCTCACAATTAACTAGTGTGTTTTCCTTAACAAAATTAGTGGGTGCTTATTAAACTCAGAATAAAGTGGTGGATGTTTCCCACTTAATTGGACACTCAAATAAACAAGATAGAAAACTTTTCTTGTCAAGAAAGTCACTACAGTCGTTCTAGTTCAAAAACAATTGCCTCCATCCAGATTTAACTATTACAAAAATGTTTAAATTATTCAAGGAAAAATATCCAGATAGCACTATAAGTTATAATACATACAGAGATATATTTAACGCAGAATTCAGTTTGCGGTTTGGACCTTTTATTTTTAAAAGAGTTCTTATTAATTTAAAATTTAACGTCTCAAAATGCGTACATATGTACATACATATTAATGTTTGTATATTGCATCAGCCAATTTAGAAAAATTTTACTTGGCGACAGTGATATTCTTTTTATCCCGTTGCTTTTTTGTGAAGTTGCATATAACATGTAAATTGCACATGCCACATTTCAGTTGCTCTTGTGTTGTATTGCTTGCTAGTTGTGTTGTAAAAATTATTATATTATATTTAAAATGTGCGATATTTATGGAAAACCAAGCCAAGGCAACGATGAATTCTTGGAATTATTAAAGATTTGGGGCTTGCTAACCGAAATAATTGATACCCTGATTGACCGGGGGTTATTGACGACGTTGACACTTTTTTCGATAGATGTGACGATAAATATTTCGGAGAACGCATAAAATTTAAATCCGGTATGAGGGAGTGGCGAACAAAAAAGGTAAGATGATTCTTTTATTTTTAAATTATCAATTCAGTTTATAGCGCGGTATGCACAACACAAGTAATCGCTCAAGAATAAACTTTAATTTTGCTCTAAAAACCAAATTTGAAGTAATTTTAATTTGAAAGTTATTGTGTGGATTTTCTTTATAAAATGCCCTTCAAACTGCATCTTGCATGAGCAGATTTGGGCCAGGAAGGTTTTCTTGAGTGACTTTGGCCTTTAGAGCAAAACTAAAATTTTTTCTTGAGCGATTTCTTACGGACGCTAAATGCAATACTCAGATATGAGGGAATGGGCGAATGAAATTGTTGCGGTATTTCCTAAAAAAAGAAGGTAATTGCACGAATTCGATTACATCTACTAAAAACTTACAAACATTTTTTATAACCCTTGTACATATATTAGGAATTTTACTTTTTGGAAAGAAAAATGGGAAAAAAGAATCCGAGTGGTAAATTGTTCTCGCGTTGGGCTAACGTTATAAAGTTGAAAAACAAAGCCAATTCTGTTACCCAGGAAGCTCATGAAGATGTTTTTGACGGTATGCGATACTTTTTACTCTTACTTTATAAAATAATTTGTTCATTTTACAATATTTAATTTAACTTCTTGCACTGCAGATAACGTTTTGGAAAAAAAGTGTTGGTTGGCACATAACTGCACGTTTAGAAATATATGTATAAAAGGGATCTCTATCGAAGGATGGAGTCATGTGTAGAAGTTCACGCAAGTGAGGAAAGTTCTCTGATCGCCATTCACTTGGGAGTGGCCAGAAACGATTCTTTTACACATGGCTCAAGCAGCTCAATACTTCCGGTCTTTGACCAAGTATCCTCTGGGTAGCCTAAGAACATCCGTTCGAAGGCGAGCTAAAGTGAGAAGGCGAAACATCCCCTACGGTTTGGGACCCGCCACGTAAAAAAACACACTCAGTGAATAGCTATAACCCGCCTCGGAAGAGAGACCCCCCTTTTGATGACGACCATGGCAAACGAAATAAGGACTACGAATTAAGGGCATGCACCTGGAATGTCCGGTCCCCTAATTGGGAAGGTGCCGCTGCCCAGCTGGTTGATGTCCTCGTAAAAACAAAGGCTGACATCACCGCCATCCAAGAAATGCGATGGACGGGACAAGGACAGAGATGAGTAGGTCCTTGTGACATTTACTACAGTGGCCATATAAAGGAGCGCAAATTTGGTGTTGGATTCGTGGTAGGAGAGAAACTCCGTCGCCGAGTACTATCATTCACTCCGGTGAATGAACGTCTAGCCACAATCCGCATCAAAGCGAGGTTCTTCAACATATCGCTGATTTACGCCCACGCCCCGACGGAAGAGAAGGACGATGTGACCAAATATGCCTTTTATGATTGCTTGGAGCGCACTTATGAAGGCTGCCCCCGCCACGATCTCAAAATCGTGCTTGGCGACTTTAACGCCAGGGTGGGAAAAGAAGGTATCTTTGGCACTACTGTCGGTAAATCCAGCCTCCACGACGAAACATCCCCAAATGGGTTGAGGCTGATTGACTTCGCCGGGGCCCGAATGTAGTAATAGATTCCAGCATAAGAAGATTCATCAAGCTACCTGGCTGTCTCCGGATCGAAAAACTACCAACCAGATCGCTCATGTTGTGATAGACGGATGACACGTCTCCAGTGTTTTAGATGTGCGTGCGCTCCGAGGTCCTAACATCGACTCGGACCACTATCTTGTTGCAGCTAAGATTCCCACCCGCCTCTGTACAGCAAAAAACGCGCGCCACAACAAGACGCCGAAAGATTTTCTACTCGGTTTACACTCCTGCTCTCTGAGAGCACTCGTCAACAACTCGGTATAAGGGAACTGTGGGACGGCATTTCGAACTCCTTACGTACAGCTGCAACCGAAACCATTGGTTTCCGGAAAGTGCAAAAAACAACTGGTACGACGAGGAGTGCCGTGTCGCAGCGAAAAGAAATAGGCTGCCTACCTCGCAACGTTACGATCGACCACTACACGTGCGCGATGGGATAGATACCGAGAGTTGAAGAGGGAAGCGAGACGCATTTGTAGACAGAAGAAGAAAGAGGCCGAAATGCGTGAGTACGAAGAGCTTGATAGGCTTGCCGACAGCGGTAATGCTCGAAAATTCGACGAAAAATGCGGCGGCTTACAGAAGGTTTCAAGACCGGAGCATACTTTTGTAGAACCCCCAAAGGTGATCTAGTCACTGATGCCCAGAGCATACTTAAATTATGGAGGGAACACTTCTCCAGCCTGCTGAATAGCAGTGAACGCACAACACCAGGAGAAGGAGAACCCGATTCCCCAATCGATGACGATGGAGCAGACGTTCCATTACCCGACTATGAAGAAGTTCGAATAGCAATTGCCCGCCTGAAGAACAACAAAGCGACAGGGGCCGACGGACTGCCGGCCGAGCTATTCAAACACGGCGGCGAAGAACTGATAAGGAGCATGCATCAGCTTCTTTATAAAATATGGTCGAAATGAGCGAAAGCATGCCCAACGATTGGAATTTAAGTGTGCTATGCCCAATCCATTAGAAAGGTGACCCCACAATCTGCGCCAACTACCGTGGGATTTGTCTCCTCAATATCGCATATAAGGTTCTATCGAGCGTATTGTGTGAAAGATTAAAGCCCACCGTCAACAAGCTGATTGGACCTTATCAGTGTGGCTTCAGACCTGGAAAATCAACAACCGACCAGATATTCACCATGCGCCAAATCTTGGAAAAGACCCGTGAAAGGAGAAGCGACACACACCACCTCTTCGTCGATTTTAAAGCTGCTTTCGACAGCACGAAAAGGAGCTGCCTTTATGCCGCGATGTCTGCATTTGGTATCCCCGCAAAACTGATACGGCTGTGTAAGCTGACGTTGAGCAACACCAAAAGCTCCGTCAGAATCGGGAAGGACCTCTCCGAGCCGTTCGATACCAAACGAGGTTTCAGACAAGGCGATTCCCTATCGTGTGACTTTTTCAACCTGCTTCTGGAGAAAATAGTTCGAGCTGCAAAACTTAATAGAGAAGGTACTATCTTCTATAAGAGTGTACAGCTGCTGGCGTATGCCGATGATATTGATATCATCGGCCTTAACACCCGCGCCGTTAGTTCTGCTTTCTCCAGACTGGACAAGGAAGCAAAACAAATGGGTCTGGCAGTGAACGAGGGCAAGACGAAATATCTCCTGTCACCAAACAAACAGTCGTCGCACTCGCGATTTGGAACTCACGTCACTGTTGACAGTCATAACTTTGAAGTCGTAGATAATTTCGTCTATCTTGGAACCAGCGTAAACACCACCAATAACGTCAGCCTAGAAATCCAACGCAGGATAACTCTTGCCAACAGGTGCTACTTCGGACTGAGTAGGCAATTGAGAAGCAAAGTCCTCTCTCGACAAACAAAAACCAAACTCTATAAGTCACTCATAATTCCCGTCCTGCTATATGGTGCAGAGGCTTGGACGATGTCAACAACTGATGAGTCGACGTTGCGAGTTTTCGAGAGAAAAGTTCTGCGAAAGATTTATGGTCCTTTGCGCGTTGGCCACGGCGAATATCGCATTCGATGGAACGATGAGCTGTACGAGATATATGACGACATTGACATAGTTCAGCGAATTAAAAGACAGCGGCTACGCTGGCTAGGTCATGTTGTCCGAATGGACGGAAACACTCCAGCTCTGAAAGTATTCGACGCTGTACCCGCCGGGGGAAGCAGAGGAAGAGGAAGACCTCCACTCCGTTGAAAGGACCAGGTGGAAAAGGACCTGGCTACGCTTGGAATATCCAATTGGCGCCACGTAGCGAAAAGAAGAAACGACTGGCGCGCTGTTGTTAACTCGGCTATAATCGCGTAAGCGGTGTCTACGCCAATTAAGAAGAAGAATAGCGTAATATAATTTTAATAATAATAGTTATTATAATTATAATTGTTACACAAATTAATCGAATAGGGTATTCTTCAAAGAGAATGACTTCTTTATGGTTATGTGTTTTCTGTATGTTTGTAAATGTATATTTGTTTCGAAGAAAGTCAGGGATTTTTCTTTTTTTGGTTCAATTTGGTTTACATAGGTGTTTAAATGTATACCCACTAGGTGTCCTTTTCACTAATTCACTCACCTCCACTATATCAACAAAGAATACAAGTGTACTTTATATTATATTTAAACTGATTTTAATTGATCTGGTATTATACATACATATCTGTTTACTATTAAATATATTTATAATAAAAATTTATAATATATGTATGTAAATAAAAGTACTTGATGATCAACGAGACGGTGTCCGTATGAAGCAGCGAGAGATGATGTTTAGGCGCATGTGTCCCGGTTGTTGCTGATGTATATCGCATCAATATCGAACCAATTGTGTCCGCTTTCCCTTTTGCCCATCCTGTTTGTTGAGTGGGTTGATTTATTTAGAAGTGTGATGAGTTGTATTGAGTGGTAATGCATTAGTATGGTGTCATCAGATGGTGAATTGCACCGTGTTTTATTAGGGTGCACCAGTTTTCCCGTGTAGAGCGGGTGGATGCTTAACTCATTTAAACAATAGGTTTTATTATCAATCGCTACATTCTCCTTTCTGCTCTCTAGCCAAAAAATTTACATGTGAAGACAATAACAAAGTTACGAGTTGAATTGAAACAAGACAGTATTCGAATACCCCATTAAAGTGCTGTAACTTATACATGTATATTCAATATTACCAAATATTGTATTCCATATTTTAGACCAGTTTGACAATTGTGATTAGTTCAAATGACAAATTTCTGCCACAGTGACATACAAATTTGTTATTGAAAAAAATTTTAAATTTATTGAATTTTTTCATTAGAACTCATCCATACCGTGATAATATGGAGAATTAAGTGTGCGATTTACAGTCGGCGTAAAAACCTCCAAAGATAATGCCAACAGAATGGGGCGTCTCCATGTACCGCCCCATATATTGGAAAAATGGACAAAATATTTGGCAACAGTGTACTGGCTATCAACTGCCACACGCTCACAGGTCTATACGGAACCCCAACCCTTTCCTTGATCAACCAAGGTACCTCTTCAGAACGAAAACCAAATAGAAATTTAAAAAATATAAGTATATAAGTGATAATGCGGCTTATGCATATGATGTGGTAAACACATTATATATTAAAAGTACGTATCACGTTGTTTGTCCGCGATGGACTCCTAAACTACTGAACCAATTTTATTAAAATTTAGCACACTGTGTCGTTCGAACAAATTTAGAAGATAGGGAAATAAAAAAATAGGAGTAGTAAAAATAATTCATAAATAAAGAATATAGTGAAAGCTCTATTAAATGGACGCCCTATTAGGCGGGTATCTCCATTAACCATGCACATTGTTGATTTTTATTAAGTACAATCTATTAAGCGGACAACTCTATTAACTGGACAAAAAGGCTGGTAATCTGCTATTAAGCCTAAAATAAGTTATTTTTTTCAATGAAATTTACTTGTATTAACATATTAAAAATTAAATCTCAAGTGCAATCCCTTGGATTCCTATACTGTTAAAAACGTTTTCGCCTTTATCCGTAAATAAAAATTTCACTGTATTGATTAATTTATTATATGAATAATAGTATAAAATGTACACCACAGCAACCCGTGGCCGGGTTCCCTGGAGTACTTATATAATAAAGAACAGTGTTATTTATTTTGGCCAATTATCAACTGAATACACCGTCGACTGTTGTCCAAGCGTTGAGTACCAAATCACCAAACAAATTTCCAAGTTGTCGAAACGTGACGGTGTTACTAATGTACTATATGTATATCAATTTACACCTTTTTTCCTGGTGGTACAATTTCTCTTCCACCAGATTTTGTTTCGGTCACAATGATATTTTTATATTTCTCTGTAAGCAATATCAAATAAGTTTTCTTCTTCTTTATTGGCGTAAACACCGCTTACGCGATTATAGCCAAGTTAACAACAGAGCCCAGTCGTTTCTTCTTTTCGCTCCGTTGTGCCAATTGGATATTCCAAGCAAAGCCATGTCCTTCTGTACCTGGTTCATTGAAAGGAGTGGAGGTCTTCCTCTTCCTCTGCTTCCCATTGCGGGTAATACTTTCAGAGCTAGAGCGTTTTCGTCCATTGGGACAACACGACCTAGCCAGCGTAGCCACTGTTTTTTAATTCGGTGAACTATGTCAACGTCGTCATATATCTCATACAGCTCATCGTTCCATCGAATGCGATCTTCGCCGTGGCCAACGCGCAAAGGACCATAAATCTTTCGCAGAACTTTTCTCTCGAAAACTCGCAAAGTCAACTCATCAGTTGTTGTCATCGTCCAAGCCTCTGCACCATATAGCAGGACGGGAATTATGAGTGACTTATAGAGTTCGGTCTATGTTCGACGAGAGAGGACTTTACTTTTCAATTGCTTACTCAGTCCGAAGTAGCACCTGTTGACAAGAGTTATCCTGCATTGCATTTCCAGGCTGACATTGTAGGCGGTGTTTACGCAGGTTCCAAGATAGACGAAATTATCTACGACTTCAAAGTTATGACTGTCAACAGTGACGTGAGATCCAAGTCGCGAGTGCGACGACTGTTTGTTGGATGACTAAGTATCCTCTGGGTAGACTAAGCATATCCGTTTGAAGGCGAGCAACAGTGAGAAGGCGAAACATCCCCTTCGCAGGGTTGTGCGCTAAGATTGGGACCCGCCACGTAAAAAACGCACCCAACGAAAAAAAATAATAAACCTCGGATGAGTGATCCCACTTTTGATGACGACCATGGAAACGAAATAAGGACTACGATTCGAGGGCATTTACCTGCAAAGTCCGGTCCTTTAATTGTAAAGGTGCCGCTGCCCAGATGGACGATATCCTCGTTAGAGTGAAGGCTGACATCACCGCTGTCCAAGAAATGCGGTGAACGAGACAAGGACTCAGGCAAGCAGGTCCTTGTGGCATTTAATATAGTGGACATATAAAGGAGCTAAAGTTTGGTGTGGGATTCGTGGTGGAAGAGAGACTCCGTCACAGAGTACTTCATTCATTCCGGTAGGTGCATGTCTAGCCACAATCCACATCAAAGCGAAGTTCTTCAACTCTATAAGTCACTCATAATTCCCGTCCTGCTATATGGTGCAGAGGCTTGGACGATGACAACAACCGATGAGTCGACGTTGCGAGTTTTCGAGAGAAAAGTTCTGCGAAAGATTTATGGTCCTTTGCGCGTTAGCCACGGCGAATATCGCATTCGATGGAACGTTGAGCTGTACGAAATATATGACGACATTGACATAGTTCAGCGAATTAAAAGACAGCGGCTACGCTGGCTAGGTCATGTTGTCGGAACGGGAAGACTCCAGCTCCGAAAGTATTCGACGCTGTACCCGCCGGGGGAAGCAGAGGAAGAGGAAGACCTCCACTCCGTTGGAAGGACCAGGTGGAAAGGACCTGGCTACGCTTGGAATATCCAATTGGCGCCACGTAGCGAAAGAAGAAACGACTGGCGCGCTGTTGTTAACTCGGCTATAATCGCGTAAGCGGTGTCTACGCTAATTAAGAAGAAGAATATGCAGATACGTATTAATTGGGGATGTCGAAAAAATGTATCGACAATTATGTAGTCGTATATAAAGATGATCAAGATTTCCATCAAATTAATTTCCGAAAATAGCCAAAAAGACCACTACGCGACTTTAAATTAAAAACAGTTACCTTTGGCGTAAACTGTGCCTCAAACCTAGCCATTCGTGCACTCCATGACCTAGCAGAAGACACAAAGTCAGATTTTCTTCTGGCATTACAAAATGTTAAAAACTCAAACATTTGTTGACGATATTCTGTCTGGAAGCCACAGTCTTACACAACCATACGAGTTCATATCACAGGTAATAAATGCCCTCAAGACTGCAGGGTTTCCATTAAAAAAGATAACAGCTAATCACTCAAATATTTTAAAAAATATTCCAAAAGACCATTTGTTGCATACTAGTTTCTTTATATTCGAAAGTTAAAGTATAACAAAAACAACAGGCATCCATTGGATTGCGATTTTTGATAAGTTTTCATATACTTCAGAGTAATATCCGCATCATCCGCCATAACAAAGAGACAAATTTTATCCTCAGTGGCAGAACTTTTCGACCCCGCAGGATGGCTTTCACCAATTATGATACAAGCGAAAATCCTGATCCAAGAATTATGACTAGACGGAACCGACTGGGACGAACAAGTGAAACCTCTTCGCTTAGAAAAATTGTCCCAGTTCGCTAATAATCTGACCGACATTTCGCAGATACAAATTCCACGGTGGATAAACTATTCCCCCGAATACAAAGTGGAACTACACGGCTTCTACGAAGCTTCTGAAAAGGCATATTGTGCCACTATATAAATACGCAGACAAAGCGATGCCGCAACCACAAGCCTGGTACTAGCGGCAAAAGCAAAAGTTGCGCCTCTAATAACGCTACGTCTCCCATGACTTGAGCTCTGTGTCGCTCTGCTACTTACAAAACTAGCTTGAATGGTGCAGAACCACTTAAACATGTCGAAATACAAATTATATTTCTGGTCCGATCACGAGATTTTTCTAGCCTGGTTAGGGGATGTAGTGCAGGTCGCCTCCATGCTGGTGCATCCTGGGTAACGCCAAATGGCCTGCGGCCTTCACGGCCTTACAACTCCCTAAACGACTTTTCTTTGCTTCGAACTGGTTTTTAGAATAGGATATAGAATCCTGGGCTGGTGGTGGCGGCATTCTGGCACCTGAGTATGATGGGGTGACACCGAGTCATAAATGCCTTTCGGGCTAATGTCGAAACTGCTTCCGTCCCGTTAAAACCCTGGCATTCCTCAGAGTACGTTCCCCCCCCGTCGTCGTTAGGTTGGCGTGGTAGGTGTAAGTAGAGAGGACTCCTTCTTTACGCTGGTCGGCTCTGAACGTAATGCCTCATAAGGGCGTACGTCAACCCTCGCCTTGGCCTCATCACTGAGATAACTTTGGGACCATAAATGGCGACTACCTTTCCGGGGGACGGATAGCGGCTCTGAGTGGGGATCCTTATTGCATGGACACACCAACAAATACGGACGAGAAGGTGACGAAGGGAGGTGAAGGGGCGTCGAAATCGACACCCAGATCTGTCCCAGGCGGGGCTGCTGCTCCCGGGGCGACGAATCCCTGGTATTAGTCTCCGCATCAGGCGGTAGGATGGGGGAAACCGCCGCAGCTCCGCCAGCAACAAAGGTAGTGAAGGGTGGAGCCTTCAAACGCGGCGGAGTCGCCAGCACTAGCAGAGGAACTTCTGCTAGAATTATGAAGGGCTCCACAGCGGGCATTAGCAAGGGGGCTTTAGCTAGGAAGCTAGAGTTGCTGATGCAAGGGTACTTGGCGTGCTTGACCGCAGCAGGGAGGACGGGGTTATCTCCCATTAGGAGTGGAAGAGAGTAGCGGCGGCTATCTCTTCGGTCTTCCTCAAGGTGGTCAAGGAAAACCAGGGGCCACCCTCAAAATGTGTTAGTGCCGGTTGGCACCATGGGCTGCACAAGCTGACTAGGTGTGCCGATGAGAGATCGGCCATCTTATATAAGAAGGCAGTCTCTCTGGTGGGGGAGGTTTGGAAGGGGGCCAGACTGGAGGCCGTGGACAAAGAGGATCTTCCTCTTCGCCCTAGGGCTCGCGTCTGGCTGCCAGCTGAACCATCCACTGCGAAAGAGATCGAGGAAATCCTTAGGTAGTGCAACCCCTCACTTCCCCCGCATGACTGGAGGGTCATAAGGCTGGAGAGAACCGATGAACCATATCGGCAGGCGCTGATAATGCTTAACGCGGAGTCCATCGGTCCTCTCAGCAAAACCAAGGGAGCCATCAGCTATGGGTTCGAAATGGTGGTACTTAAGGTACTCCCAACGGATGCCAGGGCTGATGGCACTCAAGCTGCAGGTGCGGGGGAGAAGAGGGAAGGCGTCAGTGATGGTCAAATGACCATGGAAAACGACCCAAACCTCTCGGACGTGGCGAGTTCTGGAGGCGGTTCGTCGATCGGCGACTCCGTTTTCAGCCTCGAACAATTGTTCGAGGAAGTGAGGGTCGATCATGACTTAAGCGCTGAACTGGTGCTCCTAGAGGAGAGTGTGAAGGATGAAATTCCTCCAGATTAACCTCCATCACGCAAAGGCGGCCTTCGCCAATCTACTGCTTCGTCTGGAGCAAGACGAAGCCGATGTGGTCCTGATCCAGGAACCGTGGCTAACAGGCAACGGAATATCTGGACTGAGGACGAAGAGCCAAAAGCTGCTCGTGAACCGGGAAGGTTACCGCAGAAGGCTTCGGCAAACTCTCCCACGCGTACCGGGGTGGGCGCGCTGGCCACCGCCGATGTGGTGGATGGGTGGGTCGAAGCGTTCAGCTCGGCGTGCAACACTGCACTGGAGAGCTCCTGTCCATTGAAAACACCGAAGGGCAGAGGGAAACCTCAATGGTGGACTTTGGAGCTCACGGAAATTAGGGCGTCTTTTAGACCCTAACTGATGATTGGGTCCTGTATAA
Source organism: Bactrocera tryoni (assembly GCF_016617805.1). Classification (NCBI taxonomy): domain Eukaryota; kingdom Metazoa; phylum Arthropoda; class Insecta; order Diptera; family Tephritidae; genus Bactrocera; species Bactrocera tryoni. The sequence continues at coordinate 17,925,798 of NW_024395977.1, forward strand.
AACAGGACTTTCAATATACAAGTCCGATCTAAGAAGGGCTAATAGGATCTCGTGGAAAAGCTTCTGCGAAAAAGTGGAAGGCTGTCACGAGTCCTCTAGATTCAGGCGAATCCTCGCGAAAAACCCTGTGTCCCTGGGGTCATGCTCACTACCCTAGTAACACGTCCTCTATGGAGGTATCTCTCGGAGCGTTGCATGCTGACTACACAGCCTTTGTCGACCTTCTAGATGAACGTCACTTGACTTGGGCGATTAATGAGTTCAAACCGTTCAAGTCCTCGGGACCGGACGGCATCATACCAGCGCAGCTGCAGCAGGCTGCTAAGCTATCATGCGGCTGGTTGGCACCGATCTATGCGAGCTGCATCAGACTAGGTTACATTCCGGGGGCCTGGAGACGATTCAAAGTTCCGTTCTGGCAGGGGCTCTCATGTCACGGCCAAGGATTTCAGACCCATCAGCCTCTCCTCTTTTTTACTTAAAACTTTGGAGGGACTGATGGACTGGTATTTAAGGAGTCGCATTCCGAGAGACTACCTATCAGGAGCGCAATATGCGTATCGTAAAGGAAGGTCAGTGGACACTGCCTTGCACACTATCGTGTCGTGGCTTGAGGAAGCAATTGAGGCTAAGGACTTCGCAGTTGGGACCTTCCTTGATATCGAGGGAGCTTTCAACAATGTCCTGCCAGAGGCAGTCGTAACTGCTCTAGACGGTCTTGGGGTTGAATCGAACCTCAAGCACCTCATTTTCAGTCTTCTGTGCGACAGAGTGGTCGAAACAGAATGGGGCAGCGCGAGCGCGCGGCGGAGTGTGAGCAGGGGAACCCCTCAATGAGGGGTTCTTTCCCCTCTTCTATGGATTCTAATTGTTAACGACCTTCTCAAAAGGCCAGAGGATCTTGGCTGCAAAGTTATTGCCTATGCAGACGATGTAGCACTTATGGTGAAAGGAAAGTTTCTAAGCACCGTGTATGAGTTGACGCAGGGATATCTCAGCATTGTAACAAAATGTATTCGCTTGCAACCGGCGGATACAGTGAAGTATTTAGGGCTCATCCTGGATAAGAAGCTTTCATGGAAGCCGAATATCGAGGAGAGAGCCAAAAAGGCATCGATTGCCCTATACTGCTGTAGAGGAGCTATTGGCAAGAGGTGGGGCCTCTCACCGAAGGTGGTACTCTGGCTCTATGACACCATGGTCAAGCCCATAATGTTCTATGGAGTCTTCATGTGGTGGAGGACTTTACAGAAAACCACACACAAAGAAACTTGTGAGCGTTCAACGAGCTGCGCTCATCAGCATGTGTGGTGCATTAAGGTCGACCCCAACCATTGCACTTAATGCAATTCTGAACATAACGCCGGTGGATATTGCCGGGAGGTGTGTGGCCGCAAAGGTGGCCATTAGGCTCAAGAAGTATGGATTCCTAAAGGAGCGGGTATCTGAACACTCGGATATCCTCACAAGCCTCGATTGCATACCGGATCATCTGGATCATGGAGTCGCCATATCGAACTCCGGTGGCTCCTTCTCTGCACATATACCGACGAGAGAGGTTTGGCAGGGAAGAAGCGTCTAACTTGAGAGAGGTGACCATTCACTCGGATAGCAGAGCGGCGATACTAGCCTTGAACTCATTCACAGTGCGTTCAGGGCTGGTCGAAGAGTGTCTGGCGTCACTGTCTCTGGCGACGAGAGCTTTTATTATAAGACTTGTATGGGTGCCGAGCCACAGCGGAATCGCAGGTAACTGCAAAGCTGATGAGCTAGCAAGGAAAGACACTCTAGAATCGCTATCGGTAGAATGGGAACGGGTCGGTGCTCCGGCATCCTCTTGTGTTCTACTACTAGATAGCTGGCCCTCGCGGCTGCTCGGTCAGCGATGGGCCAGCATTGGTACCTGCGCGGTCGCAAAAGCCTTTTGGCCAAAGATAGATCGAAGGAGATCTAGTGATCTCTTTGCCCTCAACAAGGCTAGCCTCTCATTAATGATGGGGCTCTTGACGGGCCACTGCCTTATTGGCATACACGCTGTAAGACTGGGAATCTTACCGTACGCCGCATGCAGAAGCTGCTTGGAAGAAGATGCAGTAGAAACTAGCCAGCACTTCCTTCTTGACTGCCCTGCTTTTGGGAAATCAAGACTTAGGCACTTGGGGGCACATACCTTCAGACATCCCACCGATCTGGCGGACATTGAAATTAAGCGCCTCTGTAAATTTGTATTGGATACTAAACGGTTTGCCGATCTCTAAGTTCGAACACGAGAGTTCGATTTTCAATGGCTTCACAAAGGACTACTTCTAGTCCATGTGCGATCTCTGATCAGCCGTCTTACCTAACCTAACCTAACCTAGAAAAACCACATTTCTAACAAAACGTCTCAAATACTTGACCTAGTAGGATCAGCTACATGGCGATAGAGCGGCTTAAACTTAAAGGAGAAGGAGCAACTTCTCTCCATTGCGATGCATTGATGCACCAAGACTTACAAAAAGGTCTCTCTTATCGCTTTAACCCAAACGCGCTACTTCAGCCACGACATAGCATTACTAAAGGAATCAAAGCCTATTGATAAAAAGAGCTCAGTCTTAGTTCTAAACCCATTTCTAGACCTGAACGGTCTGCTTCGTGCGAATGGTCGGCGTGCTAATTCAACCCTAACGTCTAATGAACGCCACCCTATAATCATACCAGAGAGGTGTCCGTTTGCCACTTTATTTATTAGATATATCCACATACTACTGCTCCACGCTGAACATCGCCTCATGCAACGCCTCATATAAAGAAGTGCATTTTCATGTACAAAATCTGCACTATGCACTTCCACCTGAACGCTATTTTGCTCTGCCTTTCACCACTACAGTTTTCGATTTTGCTGGGCCTTTTCTGACAAAGGCGTTCATGCTAAAGACTCTTACCCTCATGGGCGTTAATGGAAAAACATTTATCGGAGCTCAAAAAGCTACCGAAAGACAATTCGTGGATTTCATAAAACAAGTTTCACCTGACATAGTCCAAAAATACGCTCCCAAGGCAAAAATACGCTCCCAAGGCAATTGGCAGTTTATCCCCCCAAGCGCTCCTCATATTGGTGGCTTATGGGAATCAGCTGTAAAAAGCTTCAAATCTCATTTTAAAAAGATAGCTGGCAACCACAAATTTAATTATGAAGAATTCACGACATTGTTAACTAGAATTGAAACCGTTCTTAACTCACGGCCTCTCGCTGCACTCTCGCAAGATCCCTCAGACTTTACTTCCCTCACGCCAGGGCATTTTCTTAAGGGAGCGCCCATTCTGGCCACACCTGAGCCAGGCGTGGAGTCGCTCTCCTTATTAAACCGTGGGGAAAGAATTAAGATTCTCCATCATGATTCCAGTCGCCGATGGAAATATGATTATTTAAAGGACCTCTCCAGAAGGTACCGATGGAAAATTAGATAAAATGCGCCTAAGATTGGAGATTGTATCTTATTCAATGACGATTGTCTGCACGCTACCGAATGGCGGCTTGGCCACATAGAGAAGCTCTACTACGTCTCCGCCGGTCAAATTCGCATAGTCGATCTCCGTACACAGTCGGGAACATTAACCAGACCGCTCGTTAAATTATGCTTTTTGCCAACCGCCGACAAAATCGAAACGTGACCGTCACTTATAAACAAAGAAACAAAAAATAAATAAAAATAACGCAACACTAGCAATACAAAAAAAATCGATCCACATGACGACTCACTCGTGCCACATTACCATAAGAATATATAGATGTATATTAGGGTTTTTTTTTTTTTTGAAGTATTAATTTTTTTCAGTTCCGTTACGAAATTTCCTTGGAAATACCCTAAGTAAAACTCCCTGAAAATTTTAGCCCTTAATGTTAACATTAAGAACTGGACCAAGGCCTGTAAAAATTTTCCATAGAAAATATACTACAATCGCGAGTTTTTATCTTTAAGTTCCTACAGACCAGAGGTGTTTTATGGCATCGCTTTGACTTTAGACGCATATTTCTCAGAATTTTACACCCTACAAAAGTGCCCAGTGCAACAAAGTCGTAACTCACACCAGCGAGGTAGTACGGGGATCTAAACCCGATTTTTCCAAGAATTTAGCATTTTTTTGTATATATGTATCTCGTAAATGACAAGAGCTATAGAAAAATGTACATGACAAATTTATAGGAAATTTTAATCGCTATCATTAATACTTCTCGAGATATTCGGCTTTTTAAGTAAGGTTTTATGGAATTTTTATAGATGGTATATATTAAAAAATCTACGAAAATTGCATAAAGCCTTACTTAAAAAAAATTAATAGTTCAAAAAAGAAAAACACCCTAATGTATATATATGTATGATAATTAAAATAATATTTCTTAACAGATCGTCTTCCCGGCACACGGCCATTGCCTGAATTTTCTGGCGCATACTCATCGAACACGCGAATGCACCACCGGATATCAGTGCCAGGTATGCATGCGTCATCATCACACGCTGCTACACAGCACTGCCGGACCCGACGTCGAGCGTCACTGCCAGCCGACGGCCCCCGCGACCGCAACCGCAAAGGCAAGCCTTCTCTTCGGAGGAGTCCCGCTTCTGGCGCCATCGTCATACCGCCCCACAAAAGAAGCGCCATCATAGGTCGCAAACCCGCCGTACAACAGGCCTCCGCAGCGTTGTAGCAACTCTGCAACAACTTCAGAGTCTACTAGGCTAAATAATGGCCTAGAGGAACTAGGATGTATAAATGAGCATCCTCCCCCGACATCATCAATTTAACCTCACAACACTGACAGACACCTTCACCATACTCACCATCACTGCTTACAACCCACATTCCACGTTACTCATGAGAGTACCACACATCGACACCCAGCTACACGTACACCAACCAACCACATCACATCATCTGATCCCACACACCAAAGGAAAAAAAGGGGCCGACAAGGAGATCCCACTTCACTTCGCTTTTGATCTTAGCCGTGATCTGTACGGGTGTGCGATAACCACTTCACACCAGGACATCAGCTTTGTTTTTAAATCTTATATACATGGTCCTTCGAGCCATTAACATATATGCTGCGCCAGTGCGAAAAGTTTGAGTTGAGGGAAGAACATCTCTCAGCAGTTTAAGATCTGCATTTACCAACGCACCTCCACTAAAACTTTTCAATCCGTATGCAGAAACAGAGGTTTATGATGATGCGTCAAAATTTGGATTCGGCGCAGTTTTACTACAAAGATACACACAATTCAGTTTAAAATAGTTAGCGATTGTAACGCTTTCGCTATGACGGTCAAGAAACAAGACGTACCAGACAGAATCATGAGGTGGGCAACGTACCTACAAGAATATTATTATGTGGTTGAACATAGGTCAGGAACTCGCATTAGAAACGTAAATGCTCTTAGTCGCGCCTATTGTTTATTAGTAGAAGACTCGTTAAAGTTTAGGATAAGAGAGGCGCAAATGCAGGGTGACTGGATAAGAGCAGGGCGGAAACTTGTGGAAGTCGAACCATACGAAATTTTTTTTAAGAAATTACTTACTATACAACGACCCTGTAAAGGAATTATTGGTAGTACCATCCAGTATGGATGCAGCAAAAAGAACACAGGAGCTAGTAGAAAGAATACTTACCAAACTTGGGCAAAAAAAATACAAAATGAAGCACCTTCTTGTGTAGAGTGAATAGTAATATGTAGATGCGAAAAGGTGTAAGAAAGAGGGTTCGTTGACACCAATCAAAAAAACTTGTAAACCATTGGATACTTATTATATTGATCATGTGGGTTCATTAACGGAAACACGGGAAAAGTATAATCATATTTTAGCCATAATAAATGTGTTTTCGAGATTCGTCTTGTTGTTCCCAACAAAATTAATCGGGGTGGAAGAGGTAATCAGTAAATAAGAGAAAGAATTCTCAGTTTCCGGCAATCCGAAGCGGGTTGTAACGGATAGAAGAGTGGCTTTTACGTCAAAGGGGTTTAACGAGTATTGAACTAAGGAGGGTATACCCAGCACAGGCAGAACGCGTTCACAGGACCGCTATTCCAATACTGTCTAAGAAATGTCAAAGTAACCCAACCCAGTGGTACACTCACATCACAAAAGTACAACAGTACGAAAATAGCTCTTTTTAGAATTCTTACAGGACTGAACATGCGAGTAGTAGGGTAATAGACTTACATGAAATTTTAAAAGATTTACAAATAGAGGAATTGAATTTAGAACGTGATCCATTAAGACAGAGCGCTTTTGAAAATATAGAGAAAGTACAAAACGGAAACTGTAAAACATTTAATCAAAAAACAAAAAAAAAACTGAGATTAGAGATTTGGTAGCCATTACTTTACTTCTGAATTGCCTACTTAGTTCGAAGTAGCACCTAATGGCAAGAGATATTCTGTGTTGGATTTCGAGGCTGACATTGTTGTTGCTGTTAATGCTGGTAAATAAGAAATTATTTACGCCTTCGAAGTTATGATTGTCAACAGTGACGTGGGTGTATAGCCGCTGGAGCGACTACTGTTTGTTTGATGACAGGAGATATTTCGTCTTGCCCTTGGCTGCCTTACCCTTTGTAGAGAAGCAAAACTAACGGCGTGGTTGTTTAGACCAATGATATCAATATCATCGGCGTACGCCAGCAGCTGTGCACTGGTAGCAGCAGCTGTGCACTGGATTTCGAGGCTGACATTGTTGTTGCTGTTAATGCTGGTTCCAAAATAATTATTAAGAAATTATCTATGCCTTCGAAGTTATGATTGTCAACAGTGACGTGGGTGCCTAGCCGCTAGAGCGACTACTGTCTTGCCCTTGGCTGCCTTACCCTTTGTAGAGAAGCAAAACTAACGGCGTTTTTGTTTAGACCAATGATATCAATATCATCGGCGTACGCCAGCAGCTGTGCACTGGTAACAGCTGCAAGATGGTACTTTCTCTATTTAGTTCTGCAGCTCACATTATTTTCTCCAAAAGTAGATTGAAGAAATCACACGAAAGGGAATCGCTTTGTCAGACATCGCGTCACAAAGGCAGCTTTTTTCGTGCTGTCAAAAGCAGCTTTCAGTCTTTTCACGGGTTTTTTCCAAGATTTGGCGCATGGTGAAAATATGGTCGGTTGTTGACGAAAAATCTGTGTTTGAATAGCTCGACTGGTAATCACAGCAATTGCCCATTTGAAAAACAACATAGCGGGGGGGCTACTATGTTGGTTTTCAAATGGGCAATTGCTGTTCGAACTTTTTCATGGTCGGGCAATGGAATGTCTGCTCCATCGTCGTCGATTGGGGAATCGGGTTCGCCTTCTTCTGGCGTTATGCTTTCACTGCCATTCAGCAGGCTGAAGAAGTTTTCCCTTCATAATTTTAGTATACTCTGGGCATCGGTTAATAAATAATTTCTGGGACTTCTGCAAGAGTATATTCCGGTCTTGAAACCTTCTATTAGTCGCCGCATCTTTTCGTAGAATTTTCGAGCGTTATCCTTGTCGGCAAGCTTGTCAAGCTCTTCGTATTCACGTATTTCGGCCTCTCTCTTTGTTTGTCTGCAAATGCTTCTTGCTTCTCTTTTCGGTATCTATCCCATTTAGAACGTGCACATTGTAACGTTGCGAGGTGAAGTCTGTTTCCTCTCCGCTGCGATACGGCACTCCTCTCATACCAGTTGTTCTTTAGTACTCGGCGACGGAGTCTCTCTCCCACCACGAATACCCCACCAAACTTGCGCTCTTTTGTATGGCCATTGCAGAAAATGCCACGAGGACCTTCTTTCCTTCCTTTTCCTGTCCATCGCGCAATTTCCCAATTAAGTGACTGGAGATTCCAGGTGCATGCCTTCAAATCGTAAACCTTAGTTTGTTTGCCATGGTCGTCATCAAAGGGGTGTCTATTAATAGCAAACAAAATTTTAACTGTTAAATGCCACAACCTCGTGTTTGATTTAAGTTCGCTTTCGTTATAACAGGTTAATTTAGAAGTTGTGGCCCTATCATCGGAAGGCACATTTATTTGAAAAATTCGATTTTTGTTGAACATAGTTCCCTTCAACTGTGATACACCAATTAAAGCGACCCTCGAACTTTCCTATATCATTTTTGCAGTGCGATTTGGCCTGTGTGCGCTCGAAAGTAAAAATCTGTCGACTGCGTGGATGTTTCAACATGAATCAAACCCAAATTGTTCAAGCACAAAGCACTTTCAAGCAACGGTTGCCCGTTTTTGTGAACAACTAGATATATCGCAACCATACCACTAGAACATCCCAGAAGAACAATAAATTCTGAGTGATACACAACCATATGGTTGCCAGTTGACTTTTAAGAAATCAGGAAAACCAACCGCCGGTGAGGATCGTTGTTCACCACGATAATGGTAGCTCTCACGCATCGACTGAAACATTTGCATTTTTGCGTACTCAAAACATGGATTGTTTCCGTTCCCGGTTATTGAGTTCAAAAACCATGTTTTGAAGATACATCAATCATGGTGGCAAAAATGTTTCCACAATTGGTTAAAACACATGCAAAAGCGTATAGATCTCAATGAAGAATATTTTGAAAAACAATAAAGTGATTAACGATGATTAAAATTTGTTTTTGTTCACTAATGCCTACATACAAGTATATAGGCAACCTACGTTTGTGAGGTAGTGATGTGCGATATCGCGATTTTTCTATGTCTGTGATTTCAGTGATTGCTATTTTTAAATCACTATGATTTTATATTATTTGTAAATTTATTATTAAAAGTTAAAAACGGCTTCGACGAAAAATGGGTTATATGTATTATGACAAATTGAGGAAAGCTCATTTCTGCTATTGCGATCACAAGCAACCTTATTAAGTTCTGCTGCTAAAAAACGCAGTTTCTCAAGCATTTTTAACTGTTACTGTTATGTCACGGTACAAAATCAGACCACATCGCATATATTGTAACTCAATGTCGAATTTCATCTTATTCTACCAATTTCCGGTATACAAACCAAGCACCAGTGAATACAACAACATAAAACTTTGCACGAATAGTGCCTTTGAAGGGTGCCCTTATATTCAAAAATCGAACCAAAACTATTTAAGACCATAGGGACCGAATATATTTACCCCTGTTTTTTCGAAAATTTCGGTCAATCCGTGAAATATATTATAGAGAATCAGGGTCTCGAAGAAGAGGAAGTAGATAATATTGGATATACTTTAACACAGTTTAATACAGAAAATATCCGAAACCTACGTTTGTAAGGTAGTGATGGGCGATATTTATACTAATATTCGATACTGTAACAAAGTGCAACATGCCCAGACATAATATACATTATATAGTGATCTCCGACTCTAAGCCGTTTAGGTTGCTCAAAATACTCGTATAAGATATTTTCATAAAATGAAGTTGACAAGGTTCCTTAAAAATTATGAAATTATAATTGACTATGAATGAAGATTGTCTAGACCCTTATGTAAACCTCATATCCGTAACATAATAAATACCAATTCGATTTTTTTTTATCAACTCTATATATTAAACTTAAATTCTTCCTTTATGTTTATGTCAAACTTGATTTGCCGGCGCTACTAAAAAAAAAAAAAAACAAACAAAAAACTTCCATAGCGCGATAGAGAATGACGTTAAAAATTCACACAGAGACGATCCCTTAACAACCGAAATAATGGCCATTCACATTTTAATAAGCACATAAAATTAATTAAATTTGGGCATCGGAAAGATCAATTTAAAAAATTTGATAACTGACAGAACGGGAGAGTTAATTGTACTTATGTAATTGAAATTGTAATTTTACTGCAGCCCATCCCGATAAACAGCAATGCGGGACTTATTTTTTTCTATGTAAATAAAAATATTTCGTGTTCTTGACAAATCAGTAGAGAAGCAGGGTTTGCCCAGGTGAATGCCGGCTACTTTCGGAGTTTGTCCTCGACTTTTGTTTATTGTGGTAGAGAAAGCCACATTTAAAAGAAATTGCAGGGGTTCAACTTTACTGTATCTCATTTGGCCTTTCCAGTAAGAATGGTGGTCTGGACGATGTGCCGTCTCAGCTCTGTGATTGCGAATCAGTATGACAGGCACACTAACTTTTAGTTTCAACTTACGGGAGCTCTCTGACGGATTGAGGAAATTTAAAAACTCTACACTGTACTATATATAGCTGCTAAGCCTTGTAGCAGGCGTGTATCTCGTCTGTCGCGGTACTTTCCTCGATAAACGGTAATGTCTGCCGGATATCACCTGCCACTCCACCCATTAAGATTCGAATGCCCCGAATGTCATGCAAACTGCGATTTAGTGCTTCAACCGCTAGCTTGTGCGAAATATTGCATTCGTCCCTCAGGATCAATTTTCACCAATGAAACAAAGCACTGAGACTACTACTTTTGCTGATGTTGCAAATGGGCGTTTCTTCACTTTTAAGGTTTAGCAGAAGCTTGAATAATAAGTGTGAGGTTCTGCCACAAAGTTATGGCTTTTCCGGAAGACATAAGAGCCAGCGCACCCAATTTTTTATTGCGCAACTGTGTCAGCAGCAAGTTCAGTAAGAAAGTATTGCATTGCCCTCTGGAGCATCTAAGGAAAAAAGAACACTAGTTCGCTAGCTACTAGGTTTCTTATTAAATTGGAAATTTTTGCTCCGGTTTGGATGACCAACCCCATCTCTTGACATGCTTCTCGGAAAGTGACTTTTTCCTGTCTATCAACGATTTTGAGCGAGGCTTTCATACCAGACAAACCGTCGCACATAGGAGCTTTTGGTTTTAAAAAGGGGACAAAATTATTTAAAGTAACTTTATGAATAAATTTAATGAATAAGATTTAATGAATAAAATGCATGATTGAACATTTTATATTGAATATGTATATTTGAGTAGGGGGTAGTATCGACCAGATTTTATCTATTTTTGCTCATCCCACATACTACTAATATGCCACATACCCAAAAAATGTTCCCTGGGTTTCATTAAGATACCTTATGTACAATCACCAAACATATGGAACAACGTCAAATGAATGTTCGAAAATCTTGGTAAAAGTTATATGGGGGGAGGGTCAAGATTTCGTCCAATTGTCTCTATTTCAGACGCAAAAATGCACTGTTATGAATAAAACATGTTCTGCAATTTTCATTGAGTTGGCCCAAATATTGGCGGATATATCCAGCATAAAGTCACCTATAAGTTCGAAAATCTTTATATTATGTATATGGGGGCTCTGGAAAATATTGGCCCGATTAAACCCATTTTCGATATGGAGAAATTTTATTGTCAGGAAAGGGTTCTGTCTGAATTTCTATTGCATATCTCACATAATGACCGATATTTTCGATCAAAAGTCAACTATAGGTACAGGGGTCCACATATTCGGTACCTATGGGCTTAACATGTTTGGTTGGATTGGACAATTTTTGGTCAAAAGGTAGCATACTTTAAAGGAATTATTACCGCAAAATTGTATACCGTTTTATCAATTACTTCTTAATTTGTGTACAGGAAAGTGAAAAAATGAAATGCAATTTTAAATTGTATTATATGGGAAGCAGTTGTGATTGTAGTCCAATGTCGCTCACTGTGACATAGAAATATTAAAAGAATATCACGTTCTAAATTTAGTCGAAATCGGTTGTCCGGTTCGCGTCGTTTTAATTAAAAAAAAAATAAAGCAGTACTCATTTTATGCAAGTGACCAACCTAATTCAACGCGTTTTTTTAACAGGGGGAAAGAAGGAGAAAATGTTTAAGCTTATGTGTTAAGTTTGTCCAGTCATTATAGTAAGTTCACCTCGGAATTCCATATATACCCTAGTATACCCTACCATATGTAGGTTTTGAGACAACTTTAGGGTGTCAATATTCAAGTATTTACAGTCTTATAAATGGGTATATCGAATTCCGAGATTCTTACCTAATTTAAGCTTAAATGACTGGACTAAGTAGAAACCTTGTAGTTTAGTAAAAAATTTCAAAAAAATTATTTTTTTTTTTAGTTTTTTTGATGATTCATTGTTTTCCCGGAAAAAACAAACTAATACATCACCTAAATTAATCTTTATATTAAGAATATTAAATTCGTACCATGTTGTCCAGAATCCATAAAAAATATTTTCCAGAATACACTGAACTCAACACAAAAAAGCACTTGCAATTTCGAGAACAATAGAGAGTATCGCGAAGAAGGACGTGCGTACTGAACGAAGTCTAAGTTCCGACTACTTGTGTGGCAATATAGTAAGCAGAAGGTAATAATTTAATCCATTTATTGTATTACGGTTATTTAGGTACTAAAAAATCAAGTTTGAGTAGCATCGTTGTAGTTTGCAATACTCACTCTTGTCCGGGTTTTAAAGGTAAAGGTGTGCGTCGACGGGTGCTTTCTGCTCGCAAAGTGTCCATTCTTTTTACTGTTCTGTTTCGCACGGTGAAATATGTACATATGTATGTATATGTATTTACATATATATTTGATAGCCCGGACCGACCTGCATAACTTCACATTTATGGGAGCGTTCAAAATTTTGGAAAGCCGCCATGAGTATAAGACCACACAGCTATTACCCACAGACGCACTTTCCGCGGTGTCTCCCATATTAATACAAATATCTTTCCTGGGGCGCCTTACGTCTATGAAACGGTTAATTTCCTTTTTTTTATATTTTTTTGTGTTAATTTTCCATCCTTCATGCAAGGGGCCGTGCGGTTCAGAATTCCGCATGGCCCGTGATCAAGCTAGTAAGGGAAGCCATCAGTTTCAACTACAGAAGGATTTTCAATTGATAGAATTCATTCGGGCTGACATCGTTCTGCAATTGCGTTTTGGGAGTGAACAAAGCTATCGGCGCTCCCTCTCCATCTTTACATACACACCCATTAGGAATTGCGATAGTAGTGTCCTACAGCGTAGCAAAAATGACAATTCTATGAAATGAGTAAAAATCCTTGCAGGTTACTCTTTATTTGCATTGGTTTGAAGGATATTAAAGCAATGTCCCTCTCAATCCTTTCAGCAAATTAAAGAGTCGAGTCATCATACTTCCGTAACACGATACCTCTCCGTACTGTGGGTTCAGCACCCGCAGTCGAGTCATCATACTTCCGTAACACGATACCTCTCCGTACTGTGGGTTCAGCACCCGCACACACAACTACCGACTCGACGGTCGTCGGTGGCGTAGAATTCCGATTTCTTTGGCGCCGCGATTTGAAGGTACCGTTGGAAAGAAGAAGTCCTCCTGATTAAAAAATATAAGGGTTATAGGTACCCCAAACGCTTAGTTTACGAGATATTCGACCTTAAAGTTCAAAAATTCGCAAAATTCGAACATTTCAAGAAGCTATTTTTCTCTTCAAATTAATTAAATTACACTATAATCTTTTAAAAAAATCCACATTTTACACTTTTAGCAGGTTTTTTATTTAAAAAATCTTTATTTTAAAAATTACATTTTACACTCGTTTGAACCTCATTTGTTTACCAAAAATTACGAAGAAATGGAGCGCTGCCATGTGATGACAAGGCAATTCGCTGAAATATGTATGTATAAATTTCATAGCGAAAACTTAAATTTTGTTTGAATATTGGATATAAAGTAGTTATATTTTTTGGTTATTATATCTGTCAGCGATTTCTATTTATTTTTTATGATACATTGGTTTGTATTTTAGGGGACGATATATATATCATTATATTTAAAATATGAGTTTTGGATATAAAGTGGTTATATTTTACGGTTATCATGCACTCATATTGAAACAAAATTTGAGTTTTAGATATAAAGTATTTATATTTTTTGGTTATTATGCACTCAAACTCATATTTTAAATATAATATATATATATATATCGTCACCTAATATACAAACCAAGGTATCATAAAAAATAAATGGAAATCGTTGACGGAAATACTAATCAAAATTTATCAATTTTATAACGAAAACTTAAATTTTGTTTGAATATGAGTGCATAATAACCAAAGAATATAACCACTTTCACCACTGTGTAACAAAAAGTCAATATATTTTTTTATTTTTAAAGCAGAAAGGAGTACTACGCGAAAGTACTTCAGTCACCCCGGGTATTCGCTCGGCCAGAGTTATTTTTTTAGAGCGCGGCCGAAGGCCGCCAACGCAGAAAGGAGTACTACGCGAAAGTACTTCAGTTACCACGGGTATTCGCTCGGCCAGGGTTATTTTTTTAGAGCGCGGCCGAAGGCCGCCAACGCAGAAAGAAGTACTTCGCGAAAGTACTTCAGTCACATAAATTACGTAAACCTTTTCAACGATGAGTGTGCTAAGTGATTTTTAAATTAATAAATTTAGGTAAAATATAGCAAAATAAAAGTGAAATGTAAGCTTATTTCAAAGTTTACAGTGTGTATTTAAATATCCAAAGTAAAAAATGTGAAAAAATTTTGTGAAACATAGAGAAATAACATGTTTTCTTAGTGCAAATTTTTGAACTTTTAATGATGAATATTTTAAAAAATATTAGCAATTTTTACATTATTTTTGGATATTCCTCCTCTGGAGAAGCTCTCCTATCCGTACATACCCCATTTGTACGGAAATACGGTTTTTCACCCCTCCGCCAAAGTAATCGGAATCGTGCCGCAAGACATCGCTATCGCAGTTATAGCCGAGTTAACAACTGCGCGAGTTAATACACATATCTTATCTGCACTCAGACGGCATTCAACTAACCTTTAGACATACTATAACTATTTATCTTCAATAAAAAAACCACTTAACCTTCAGATTTATGGGCACGGTCATACTCAACCTTCATATAAGCTAAAATTACAAACTTATACTTTACAGCGAGCAATCACCAATCAGAGGACTACAGCACAGCATCAATGCAGTCTACAAAGAATTGTTTATAAACCAGAGCAAATGAAGTTTGTGCGTCTTTTATCATCATTCGTTTTTGTGTCTATACTTAATTAAATACTTAAGTTTGCAATCGTTTGCAATCATTGTATCAACAAAGAAATATAGTAATAAAAGAACATTTACCTTTAAGAAAACTAAATAGAAATATTTCTTATTCTCAAAGGATTTAGAATATTTAACTCGGCAGTCGTTTCTTCTTTTCCATCTGGTCTTTCCAACAAAGTGGAGGTCTTCATATTCTTCTGCTTCTAAATCTAGTGGTTTTGTCTGCAGTTATTCGTAAGGAGGTTGAAATGCCGTCCCACAGGTCTCTTATACCGCGGTACGGACGAGTGCTCTCAGAGAGCTGGAGTTCAAGATGAATAGAAAGTCGTTCGCCTGTCTGTTGTGATAGCAACTTCTCGACTTCGAACCTTTCTTGAGTTTGTTGAATTTACGGACGGTTGTGTCAAAGATGCCTTCTTTGCCCACCCTGGCGTTAAAGTCGCCAATGACGATTTTGACATCGTGGCGGCGCAGATCTCATAGGCTCATAGCATGCAAATCAGCGATTGTGGAAGAAATTAGCTTTGATGCGGATTGTGGCTAGATGTTTATCCACTGGGGTGAATGCCAGTACTTGGCGAAGGAAGCTTTCTTCCACCACGAATCCAACACCGAATTTGCGCTCCTTTATATGACCATTGTAGTAAATACCACAAAGACGTACTTGGCTCAGTTCTTGTACCGTCTATCGCATTTGTTGGACGGCGGTGATCATTTACCTTTACGAGGACATCAAACGACTGGGCGGCGGCACCTTCCCAATTAAGGGACCGGACATTCCAGGTGCATACCCTCAAATCAAAATCGTTATCATGTTTTCAGGGGTCATTATCAAAAGGTAGGGGTCACTTATCCGAGGCTGTTGTTTCCTTTTCATGGGTTGGGTTTCTTACGTGGTGGGTCCCAAAATCAGCGCAAAACCCTGTGAGGGGATATTTCGCCTTCTCACTTTTGCTCGCCTTTAAACGGATGTTTTTTTGGTTACCTTTAGACCTTTATTTATTATTTCTTTTATTTCAGCCATATTAAGTTCCGCTTTTATTCGTCGGCAACTCATGTGACGATTTGTTGCTTGATGCTAAGTACGGCGCTTGTTCCTGTTATCAATGGTACATACATGACCACTGCGTCTAGTAACACTATAGTTATGTGGATTTTTGCAGAAAATGCATTATGGCGTTCCTAAGTCTCTTTACATAAAAAATAAACGCTTCTCAGCAAATAATTCGGTTCCATGTTGCATTTTCTTGGAAACTCAAAAATTTAAAAATTACTGCTTCTAAACGTTTTGGGATCGAGTCAATCAGCATTAAGCTAAATTGTCATTTCAGTTGTATTAACTTACATCCAAAGTTAAAGCTGAGTTCATCCGGTTGGTCGCGTGAGTCACTGTACATTAGTAAGGTGATTTATTTGATTTGACAATTTTATTAAAATTTCTTCTTTTTCGTTTGTATTTTTTATTTTAACTTTGAAGTTAATATATACATATAATTAATTTATGCATGAGGAATGCAATTATGCTATTAATATTATTGTAGTAAATGTCCACCATACAGGAGTTCTGTTTATTTCCTGTTTCATGGGGATTTAGAATATTAACATTGTTTATCAATCATCCTGGTCAGGTGTACTTGAAATCCATTTCCATACTGTACCTAATTCATTAATACCTCTTTTTGATCCATTGTTATCAGTTTTTAGTTGTTTTAAAAAAGTTTCTATTGTTATCATTTATGTTAAGTTTGTTTGCATATTGTTTTATCTTTAACGCCCAATCAGACAGTTGCCTAATTTGGGCTAAATTTTCCCTCTAATTTCTATGCGCCCTATTTCAATAATTGCACTCTGATTTTCAATAATTGCACCCTGATTTTTGATAATTTTGTCTATCTTGGAAACAGTACTAAAATCAACAACAATGCCAATTTCGAAATCCTACTTTGAACTGAGTAGACAATTGAAAAGTAAAGTCCGCTTTCGACGAACAAAGGCCAAACTCTACGATTCACTCATCATCTCCGTCCTGTTATATGGTACAGAAGTATGGGCGATGACAACAGCAGATGAGTATAAATTGTTCGGCCAATTAAAGGGAAACGGTTACGCTGGCTTGGTCATGTTATCCGAATGGATGAAAACACTCCAGCTTTGAGAGTATTTAACGCCGTGGGAAGCAGAAAAAAAAGGACTTGCTTTGAACTTTCAATTGGTATCACGTTGCGAAAAGAAGAAACGACTGGGGCGCTGTTGTTAAGGGGGTATTCTTGTCTAGGATTTTGAAAAAATCGATTTTTTTTTGCATATCTTGAAAGTTTAGACTTTCATATGACTTTGGAAGGATTTTTCAAAATTCGATTTATTTTCGGAGATACAGTCGATTTTGTGACGTGGTGTCCGTGTTCACTAGAATTGTCTCCTAAACTTTAAACGCGTTTTTCTCAAAACCGACTTTTTTTGGAACGATATCCACGAGTTCTCAGGTTCTACTTGACCGATTTACTTGAAATTTTTAAAGTCTTTTTTATAAGCTTTTCTATGGTTGGAACTAGCCCCATCCCCTAATTTTTATTTTTATTACGTTTAAAAAATTTGAAATAGTCAGAAAAAGTGATCCGAAAAACCTTTTTTTTCAGGCAGTCACCATTTTGTGAAAAAAATTTTTTCCCACTTCTCCGTAGTTCCGGCCATTGCGACATTATTCTAGATTAATAATTTTTTTTTTGGTTTCAGATAACTAGGAGGGTTGAAATCATGGGTATGGTCACGTGGAAATTTTTAGAGACCCCCCACTTCGACAGCTCATAATTTTTGAAATATTTCCCTTTTTTTACTTTTTAAGTTTTTTCTGTACTCTTCCAAAATTAACAAAAAACTAATAAAAAATGGATGGTAAAAATATTAATTGCCTTTTTTCTACGACACTTTAAAAATTACCTGAAATTCATGCTTCTAGACCAGAATACCCCCTTAACTCGGCTATAATCGCGTAAGCGGTGTCTATGCCAGTAAAGAAGAAGAAGTTTTAATGAATACGGATATTTCTTCTGGTTTATTTGCCACCACTCTATCAAATTGAAAGATTCAGTCATCTTAACTACTCCTCTGTTATATCTTTCTTCTCAGTCATCGACTATCTCTCGTGCCGTAAAGACGTCTTTTCTTCTTTCACTTACGCAGTATTTTTTCTTAATTTCATCGACTACCTAATTCGCTTTTCACCGCTCGCGAGTGCTCTATTCCTTTCATTATTCGTGTTTACATTGCTCACTAGCAATCCAACCTCAAAAACATAATTTTTACACGTGTACGATGGCTCCAATGCCATCAAACATCAGGGAGAATCGCTTCTCTATACTTGACCCGGGACCTAAAAGAAAAAAACGCAAGCCTCCAATAACTGTTCAATTAGAAGATTTCCCATGTCTTCCCGAAAAAAAGCAGACGACCCAAAATTTATTGTGATTGAAGCTACTGATCCGTCCAGACCTGTTGCATCTTACTCATGCTTCGCAATACATCATGCCATCAAGCAAATTAGCAGTGAAGTGCATAACATATCCACTCTTCGTGATGGAAAGCTGTTACTTCTGGTAAAGAATAACAAAATAGCCGACAAATTTCTAAGGGCGAAACAATTGGTAGGAGTGTGTCCCATATTAGCCACGCTACACGCATCACTCAACCAAGTGAAAGGTGCCGTATACGCTCCTTTTCTCAACAATGTGGCAGAGGAGGAAATTATTCAAGAATTATCCCCCCAAGGAGTGGTCGAAGTTTATAAATTTAAAAATATATTGATGGGAAATTATTACCATCGGGAGTGGTTTTGCTCACTTTTAATCTTTATAATTTACCCAATAAAATCGATATCGCCTGGTGCAAAGTATTTGTTCGCCAATATATACCCCTCCCCATGCGTTGCAAATCTTGTCAGATTCTTGGGCATACAAAGAATAAATGCCAACGCTCTCTTCTTTGTGAAAACTGTTCACTCCCTCCTCATTCTCCTTCCGACTGCTCCAAGCACACCCGTTCTCTTCCAAGGAATGCCCAAAATTTGTACAAGCTAAAGAAATTTTAAAAATCAAAACTACTAACAAGTGCTCAATGCGGGAAGCTACAAAAATATACAAACAACAAGCAAACGTAATAAACTCTTCCAAAAGCTCATATGCCGACATTGCATCCACTGCAAACGCAAGCAAAACCAGTAGAAACTATAGCACAGTCACAACAAACAACACAATCAACTCCACCAACACAACAATTTACGAAAACAACAATAATGCCAATAAAAACAACTTAAATAAAACACAAGCCAATATTGACAACTTAGACCTTTCCCACATATCCAGTACTCCTAGCAAACAAGCCAACATACCAGACTCCCCGAAAGTAGAACCTTATACAGCAATAAAAACAAATAATAATATTCCATTAACTATCAATAATAACAAACAAAATAACTTTTCCAACTCTCCGGTTTTGGAAATCTCACATCCATTTACAGATCAAAACGAAATGGAAACCAACTATAATATAAATCCACCTCTTCAATCAAACTCACCATACTCTTTCTCTCAACTCCAATCATATTATCAACCTCTTCCAACTCTCTCTCAAGTTCTCGCTACTCAAGAACAAAACACATCTAAAAACGAAATGCTAGATTAACGAAACACTTCATACACGACTATTCACATGAATACATATTCTCACGTTCTGCTTCCCTCTCATTTTTATCAATGGTGTTAAAAATAATCCAATGGAACATGAATGGATATTGGAACAATTAGCATGAGCTACATTTACTTGTTAAAGAAGAGAACCCAGATGTGATATGTATTCAGGAAACTCACATCCCAATAACAAATATCCAAAAAACATACTTTCCCAAACAATACACTGGCTACTTTTTTAATTTAAACAACATACAAACTAACAAACAAGGAGTTGGTATATTAGTTAAAAGACATATACCTCATGAAATTTTTAATATTACTTCAACGTTGTCTACCATATCAATCAAATTAAAACTCAGCCATCCAATTTGTGTTGTTAATACTTACATTCCCCCCCAGCAAATCTTTAACGAATCCGACCTAAAGTGTATATATCATCAGCTTACCAAACCTTTCCTATGGGTTGGCGACTTCAATGCTTGGAACCCACTTTGGGGCTCTCCCAAATCAAATCCAAGGGGCTTAATAATTGAAAACTTTTTAACAAACCACCAATTATCATTACTTAATAATGGCGCTCCCACCCACTTTTCAACTCATTCAACGTTCACCAATGTAGACCTCTCCTTTTCTTCTCCCGAACTGTCTCCGAGAATCAAAGGTAGTGACCACTTCCCAATTTCAATCAATATTGCTACAGTCCTACATCCTACAAAATACACTTACCTCCCCCGATTTAAGACAGACTTAGCTAACTGGGACAAATTTCAAGCAGAAATATTAAATACTATGAAACGCTCGCCTACAGGCAATATAAACCAAGAAACCTCTTTTATTACAAAAACTATACGCTCGGCAGCTTACAAATCAATTCCCCAAAGTACAAGAAAAATTTCTAAAGACTCTCCCATTTGGTGGAATAAAGAACTTCAAAACCTTCGCACCCAAAAAATTGAATGCTGGAAGACTCTAAGAAACTCCATAACGGATGCAAATATAATGAACTTCAAAAAATCGAATGCTCATTTCAAAAGGGCGGCCAAAGCAGCCAAGAGAAAGAATTTTGAAACTTTTACCTTGCATATTTCATCTTCATCAACCTCCAAAAAAATTTGGCATGACGTCAAACTTCTAACCAGTATCCCACACTCCCATATAGCAGTTATTCAATCCGTGGGAACATTTCTATGCGACTCCACAGATATTGGAACAGCTTTTGCACAACATTGGTCTCAATATTCAGTTGACGGCAACTTTTCTGAAGAATACATCCAGGAAAAACATCGTTGGCTTTCCATGCACTACGCTCCTACAAATCTTTCCTTATCGGCAATTCACTTAGACAATATGATAACATACTGTGAACTGGAATCCGCACTCGTACATGCCAAAGGCAAAACACCTGGCATCGATCGTATCGTAACGCGTTGGCGTTCACGCAGTACTGAGCCAACTTGCAGACTGGAAGGTTGGTTCAAAAGCTTTTATGATAATAAAAGCGTTTATGATCCACCGACAGTTCAGAGTTCGTGTTAACAATACTTTTTCCGAGGTAAACCCTCTTAACAACGGTATACCCCAAGGCTCCCCCCTATCCGTAGTACTATTCATTATAGCGTTTGATAAACTCACCGATATCTGCCTAAATGTAAAAAATATTAAAATAACTATGTATGCCGATGATGCTTTTATTTACACTAATTTGAAAGATCCGCATGCAACTAATGATGCTTTCAATGAAGTACTTACGAAATTCAAAAAATGGGGTTCACTTTCCGGAGCATCTATCTCAACTTCTAAATGTAAATTATTACATATTTGTAAAAAAAAAAGAGATGTTCATACCCAAATTTAATTTTTGACAATACTTTAATATCAGGTGTAAATAACTTAAAAATATTAGGAATATATTTTGACAATAAGTTTACATTTAAGAATCACTGTATTAACCTTAGAAAATCGCTTTCCAGTAGACTAAACATAATTAAGTATTTATCTAGCAAACGGTTATTTATACATACAAATACACTTATTAATATTACAAGAGCCATAATACTCTCTAAAATTGACTATGGCCTACCGATTTACGGTTGGTGCTCGAACACAAACATTAAGCAGTTGGAGGCTCCATACCACGCCGCGATTCGTCGTAGCTTAAACGCTTTTCCTACATTACCAACTAAATGTATCTTAGGAGAAAGTGGCTTACCGTCAATAAAGGAAAGAGTTTACGAAAAAACGATACAACTTCTTCCAAAAATACTTAATTTTCCAAACACTGGCATTTAGAAATGTATAACGCTTACTGCAAAACACAAAAGGAGTTTTCAACTTAAATCTACCCTCCGCCGCTGTCTTCGAGTTTGCAAAAATTTTAAACATTCCTATCCCATCTAAATTTTATACAACCAACACTCAACCTGAATGGCTGATTAGTGATGTTTCAATAGATACATCTCTACATAATTTCAAAAAATCCACCCCCAGTAACACAGTTTTTCAACAAAACTTCTTAGAACTAACCAACATCTATAAGAATAAAACGTGTAAAGAAATTTTCACAGATGCGTCCAAATTAACAAACACTGCCTATGCTGTAACCACAGCTTACGGGACAACTATTACTGGCGGAATTCTTCCATCATATTCGTCCGTATTTACCGCCGAGGCAATTGGAATATATATGGCATTAAAATATGCTATCTTACAAAAAGGCAAATTCCTTATTTGCTCCGACAGCATTTCCTGCTTGAACGCCATAAGCAACATACGAAATAATTCCATAGTAATATCTAAAATTAGAGATATTTGCATTAAACATAAACGAAAAATAGCGCTTCCGTGGGTGTCAGGTCACGTTGGCATTCCTAGGAACGAATGAATATGCGGACAACGCGGCAAGATTCTTCGAATCTGCCCCCACTTTTCTCAACGAGGTGCAAGACCAAAATGACCTCAGTAAAATGTTACGCAGACACATACATACATATATGAAAAGAAAGTTGCAGACTGGAAGAAATTTAAACACAAATACGCAATTCTAAACAAACTGCGCGAAAAGGTACGCTACCCCAACAACATCTCAAGACAGCAAGCAACAATTTTTACTCGATTAAGGATCGGACACAGGCAAATCACTCACCAACATCTTCTTGGCGGCAATCCTATACCATCCTGCCCTTTCTGCCCCAGCACATTATCCATGGAACATATACTCAATATCTGTCCAGCACTAGAGAGTATTAGGCAAAAACACTTTAATTTTAGTAAATACCAAACATTGTTAAATACTCCATCTTTCGCAAACATTGTTAATATATGCAATTTTCTAAAAGAATGTAATTTTTATAATAAAATATGAACTTTGGAACTTTATACAATTATATAGGAGGCGATGGCCACAGTAGCTTGTACTCCTTCCTTACTATTAGGTTTAATATTCTGTATATTTTTCCTAATAAAATAATAATAATAATAATAATCTTTCTTCTTCATCTTTTCGGAATTATACAGATGGCTTAAGCAAATTTGAGAAAAATAATGTATAATTGCTTTGGAAATCATTTGTTCAAAGACACTTAAATTAAAAGGAAAACGCGATGTCTTTTCCGGTTATGTAGAAGTTGATGCATTATATTGAATTTGAGAAATGAAAAAATTCTATATACTATGCAAATCATTTGGGTGCATGTTTATAGCAGGCGGGTGTAAAAAACAAACAGCTTTTTGCCATAAACTTAAATTGGCCACCCAAACTTCGGAAATTTTTTGTTTTATGTTCGTTTTTAACATCTATTACAACTCTCTATCATCGCTATTATATTTTATTATTGTTTTAAATATTTTCGTATTTCTAATAAAACTTCAACCTATTTTTTTTATATTTAAAATATTAAATAAATAAACAAATATGTACCACTTTGGTCAACCACTTTTTCCATTTTTTCGCTAGAGACATTATTCCCTCAGCGTAAAACTTTCTTCAGTGTAACTCGAAATTTCCAGAACGGAAGCGATGGAACCATTGTTGTGCTATACGAACTGATACAGCGTCATTTTCGTAAACTTCACAAATTTCATTGTGACATGTGTGGCATTTTTTCCTTTTTTATACAAAACTTTCTAAATACAGCGAATATCTTCATTATTTTCACTCATTTTTGAACAGCTGTAACTTTTTTAACTTCCTCGAATTTAATTTTTGGTTTGGCTAAATAAAGCTTAAAATCTTACCTTTCCAACACTATATGGTTGACACAATGTGATTGGTAGCATTGGAGAGATACGATATATATGGGAGTTGGGTGTAGTATTGACACGATTTTATATATTTTTTTCAATCCATGTGGGAGTGGAACCTGTGGGTCAAAGGTCCACACTTGCCTTTAAATGCACCTCTGACCAAAACCTACGATATAATAAAGGAAAACAATGTTTTGTTCTCGAAGGTAACTTTATTCATGAAGAAACAGTTCGAATAAAGGTTTACAATGAGCAAAACTTACAATTAGAATCCAAAGTGAGAGTATGGAACAATCTCCTGGTTTGTTGTTGTAATAACTTAAATCTATAATATAAAGTAATAAGCTAATAGTGAGAGAATTCGTTGTTATTGTAATTAAAGAACTTTAACTAAAATGCAATGACAAGCATGAGTTTGGTCAATGACGTGAGAGATTAACTTAAGCTTAATATAAGTTGTTGGTAGTAAGGGCAATAGTATGTGACTCCTCCACCCTTAAGATATTTACGGCCTCGTAAATTAAATTAAATTAACTAAAAAAAAAAATCTTTCGCTATGTGGACATTATTACGCATACTTATACTAGCTTAACTTATGTATTTAATTTAAAACCTATTAATTTTGAAATTTATACCGCCTTTTACATTGAGCTTTATAATATTTAGTTTTACGATTATTTGATGTATCGGTAACATAATTTCCATATTTCTTGTAGTCTAGAAGTTTTTTGTATTTAGGTTTATTTTTGCCAATTTCTCTATTACATACAATATTGTCGACCTGTTCAACAGGTTTGGTATTTTTCTTTTGATTCAATTTCTCAATTCTTTCAACTTTCTCGTTTTCGTATATTTTGCACAATTTATCAATTTCAACTTTATCAAAATTTTTAATAATAAAGTCAATAGGTCTTTTTTTGGTTGTAGAGTGGATATTGTTGTTGTAAAAGGTAAATATTTTAAAAAGTTTGTCATCTATATCTAAGTTTTTATTATCCTTATCAGCTTCTAAAAGTCTTAAATGTTCGTTTAATGTCCCGTGAAGGCGCTCTATGTCCGAGTTTCCAGTTTTGTAATATGCTGTAGTAGTGTGTGTGTCTATATTGTGTTCTTTTAAAAATAAACGTACTGCGCTGTGTAAAATGCATCGCTCGTTGTCAAAGATTATTTTGTTCATTTTTCCCAAATGTTGTATGCGTTGCTTTAAAGCTTCTAGGATGGCTACCCAATTCCTATCATTCAGCTTATGGAACGTGGCATATTTTGAAAACTTATCAATTGTAGTTAAATACATGACATTTCTGTATGGAAACCAAATATCAATATGCACTATGTCATTAAAATGTGTTGGAGTTTCAGTGACTTGATACTGAGTTTTTACGGGATGTCTATCGTATTTAGCTACTTGGCATAATGAACAATTATTAATTACATATGTTATTAGTTTGAATAACCTAGGGAAAAAGTATTTATTTTTTAGCTCGAGGAATACTTCTTGTATACCTCTATGATTATTACGCAAATATTCGCTTTCTATTATAGTAAGAACCTCATTTTTATCTGTTATTTCTTTTAAAATAACGCTTGACTTGTATATAATAAGATTATTGTTTTCAAAAAAAGTTACATATAGATATTGAAATTTTATAAACAGCTCATTATTCTCGCAAAAAAGACACATTATTCCTTTATTTATCAAAACTTTTCGCATGATTTCCTTTAAATTCGAATCTTTCGTTACCGTTACGTGGTTTTGGCACTTTTTATTTACGATTTTAATACAAATATTTTCTTTCTGGCCATAGCTAAGGTAAATCTGATTTTTGTAATAATTAATACATTTTTCTGTGACGAATATATATTTTAAATTATCTTCAACTGCACTATGCGAGGTGTCTATGGACATTGTATCTATATTTTCATGCCTTTTTGGGTACAACCCATAAAGGTGAGTTGTATGGACTATTACTTGGTACAATGATATTTTGCGCTAGCATTTCTTTTATCTGCCGGTCTACTTCAGCGCGGTGTACTACCGGATATCTATACAGCCTACTATAGACTGGTGTATCAGTGTTTGTTATTATGCGATGCTGGGTTTCATTAGTGAAAGGTAAATGATCCCCTTCTTTATAAAAAATATCTTGATAATTACTTAAAAGCGTATTTAATATTTCTCGGTCTTTCGAATTTAAATGTTTAGCAAAAATATATGTTGGCCTTTTCTCTAATTCTTCTTCACAGGTAAGTATTTCAAGGCGTTCTTTTTTAAAATATTCTTTTTCTGATAGCTCTTCTTCTTCATCAAAATACTTAGGTATCGTTGCTTCGTCTGTCTCTAATCTTCTATTTCTATAATCAATTATAGCGTTAAAATTTAATAAAATATTATTACCTATGATACAATCAAAATATTTATGAAACGAATACTCCAAAAAATTCACATAAAAATTATCTTTTTTAAATTCTTTAAACAATGGTATGGAAATTTGTTTGTTTGTAGGAATATTTCTTCCCAAAACTTTTAATGAAAAAATTGTCGGCCTCACTGCATATTTAGGATTACAAATTTCCGGGTTTATTATGCTAAACTCCGCCCCTGTATCGATGATAAATCTAAGTTTTCTAACACGTGTTTTAATTACTATATAGGGTAGTTTTCTTCGCAGCGATATTGAAAATTTTGGCAACTCTCGTTAATTCCTAATTCCATAGGTTCAACCGAGTTGTTTGGATTTTGGTTACTGGACCAGTTATTTGAGTGGAAGGGATAGTGTTGTTGTCTAAATGTTTGATCGCTGTTATTACTAGTATATCCTTGCCGTGACTGTGTTGAATACTGTGGTTGCAAATGCGGAAATGCGTTGGTGTTGTTGTAACGTTGTGTATTGTTATTATTGTTAAAAGCTTGTCCGTTCTTTTTATTGCAGTTGTAGCTTTGCTCAATACTATTGTTACGGCAAAGTTGTGTATCAGTATTGTTGTTGTAATTTTGCCAGATTCGATTGTTGTTATTAAAGCGTCTGTCAGAATTATGGTTGGAAAATTGCCTATTCATATTGTTGTTGTTTGACTGAGAATTAAGAGATCTAAAAATGTTACGTGTGCTTGACTGAGGAGGATACTCTTTGTTACTGAACTTTAAATAACCATTTGACTTTATTATATCGTAAGCTTCTTTCAAATTTCCGGATTTCTACCACGATGATACTTCTCACCGGTTCTGGTAGACTGTATTTAAAAAGAATTGAGAGCAATTCTACCATTACCTTCACTGGTAATTTCTGGGTACTGATTATCACTAAAAATATAAGGCGTTATTTAAAACGACATAAAAATTATTGTTTGATTTTAATATAAAAATTTTCTATATTTGAATCACATCGGCAAGATCGTATTTTATCGATCAGTTCATCAACTGAATTTTTCTCCCCATGATTTTCTATCAAAACTTTTTTAATTTCAGGCCATATTTCCGGGTTACCGTTAAATAATAATGACCTTCTTGCATTTCCAACGATTTTGTCTTTAATATTGCCCATGAGTAAAACTTTATAATCTAAAGGAAAAGAATCTAATATATTCACCATAGAATCTATTCGTTGCAAAAAACTTAGCAAAGCATCTCCATTCCCATCATAATTT
The DNA here is from genome assembly GCF_016617805.1 of Bactrocera tryoni. NCBI lineage: Eukaryota > Metazoa > Arthropoda > Insecta > Diptera > Tephritidae > Bactrocera > Bactrocera tryoni. The sequence goes on from NW_024395977.1 coordinate 17,953,322, forward strand.
GGTATGCTATTTAGATTTGTAGTTACTAGTTTAAACTTAGCCATATCATCTAAATTATTCATATTGAATTTTTTATTTTCTTAATATAAATGTATATATGTTTATTCACTATTTGTGTCTCTTAATAACTAACTGGCTTCCTTCTCTTACTAATTTATGTAGCTTGAAACTTTACGCTTGTTGTTATTCTCGCTTCCGTTTGCTAATGCAGTCTCTTCGTATATGAGTTTGCAACTTTATACTATGTAATTTTTCTTGTTGTGGACACAATTATGTTAAGACTCTTAAATTAAGGGACAGCAATACTAACCAGTGTCGTTTGGAGATTGATGATTGCTTTTATACGTGGAAATGTACTCTCTTTACATATGCAAGTGCAACGTTACGTTGTTGTTGTCAAAGTTTGTTTCAAGAATGCAATTACTGTACATGAGCTGGTGTGATGATTTTCTCTTCTCTTTTTATAATTTTGAAGGTGACCTTTATATGTCCGCAAGATGTCTTTGAAATGTTTTGAAGGTGACCTTTATACAATAGGTTTTACTTCTTTTAGGTAATTTTTTCAATTCGTAAAGTTTTCTTCATATAATCCACTTTCTAATTTCACATGGGCTTTTCACCACTTTTTTCTTTTATTATTTTAATTTATTAATTATTTTTTTTTTGTTTTAGTCTTCCACAGTTTGTAAATTATTTTTCATATACAAAGTCTTAGTAATTAGTTTTCATTTATTAATTTAATTTTCTTAAACTTTGCAATGTGAATTTTTCACTTTTCGTAAAAACAATCGTTCTTCTTTCCGAAGGAAAATAGCTTCACATTTATTTAAAGCTTTACTTTTTACAAAATTTTCAACTTAGGTACACTTATCGTGTATTGTTAATTAAAAATTTTCGCGTATGTAGTTCGCCGTTGACTGCGCCAATAAAGGAAAACAATGTTTTGTTCTCGAAGGTAACTTTATTCATGAAGAAACAGTTCGAATAAAGGTTTACAATGAGCAAAACTTACAATTAGAATCCAAAGTGAGAGTATGGAACAATCTCCTGGTTTGTTGTTGTAATAACTTAAATCTATAATACAAAGTAATAAGCTAATAGTGAGAGAATTCGTTGTTATTGTAATTAAAGAACTTTAACTAAAATGCAATGACAAGAATGAGTTTGGTCAATGACGTGAGAGATTAACTTAAGCTTAATATAAGTTGTTGGTAGTAAGGGCAATAGTATGTGACTATATATACTTAATTCGAACAACACTCGAACAATATTCGAACTATCGGGTGATTTTTTAAGAGCTTGATAACTTTTTTAAAAAAAAAAAACGCATAAAATTTGCAAAATCTCATCGGTTCTTTATTTGAAACGTTAGATTGGTTCATGACATTTACTTTTTGAAGATAATTTCATTTAAATGTTGACCGCGGCTGCGTCTTAGGTGGTCCATTCAGAAAGTCCAATTTTGGGCAACTTTTTCGAGCATTTCGGCCGGAATAGCCCGAATTTCTTCGGAAATGTTGTCTTCCAAAGCTGGAATAGTTGCTGGCTTATTTCTGTAGACTTTAGACTTGACGTAGCCCCACAAAAAATAGTCTAAAGGCGTTAAATCGCATGATCTTGGTGGCCAACTTACGGGTCCATTTCTTGAGATGAATTGTTCTCTCCGAAGTTTTCCCTCAAAATGGCCATAGAATCGCGAGCTGTGTGGCATGTAGCGCCATCTTGTTGAAACCACATGTCAACCAAGTTCAGTTCTTCCATTTTTGGCAACAAAAAGTTTGTTAGCATCGAACGATAGCGATCGCCATTCACCGTAACGGTTGCGTCCAACAGCATCTTTGAAAAATACGGTCCAATGATTCCACCAGCGTACAAACCACACCAAACAGTGCATTTTTCGGGATGCATGGGCAGTTCTTGAACGGCTTCTGGTTGCTCTTCACCCCAAATGCGGCAATTTTGCTTATTTACGTAGCCATTCAACCAGAAATGAGCCTCATCGCTGAACAAAATTTGTCGATAAAAAAGCGGATTTTCTGCCAACTTTTCTAGGGCCCATTCACTGAAAATTTCTCAATTGGACTTTCCGAATGGACCACCTAAGACGCAGCCGCGGTCAACATTTAAATGAAATTATCTTCAAAAAGTAAATGTCATGAACCAATCTAACGTTTCAAATAAAGAATCGATGAGATTTTGCAAATTTTATGCGTTTTTTTTTAAAAAAAAGTTATCAAGCTCTTAAAAAATCACCGATTACATATCTGTGGACATTTGGAAAACCCACTTAAGTCTAACAACCAAATTTTACAGGAGAGCGAAAAAACACATTTATCTGTTAACCAAACTTTTGTTAATACATATTAAAAAGAAATAGGACCATTACATAAAAGGGTCATGATTTCTTATGATTTTCCAGTCAACTATCTTTGACTAACCGCAACAGTTTTATTTTAAAGCAAGTTTAAAGGAAATAAGTGCTTCTTCCAAAGTGATTTTAGAAAAAAATATCCGCTTATGTCAGGTAAGAGCATTTACAAAAATCACCTGAGACGAAAAATTTCACAAAATTTTTAAGTGGATAATCTAAAATTTATTTTTATTTATAAAAGACAATATATGCAAGTTCTTTATGTAATTTACAAAGAAAACTCAAAAGTAAAGATTTAAAATAATTTGCATTTAACCAAAGAATTTTTAAACAATAAAAGAAAATTAACATCAGTAATACAATAAAATAAATAGGCACTTCAATACAGATGCATATATGAACACTAAAAAATATATATTTTTGAATTTTATTAATTAAATTTTTAGAGATTTTCTTCAATTTCATCCAAATCTGAATCTATTTCAACGACGGATTCTCCTTCAACTTTAAGATTTCGGTAAAAACTGTGCAGCTCTGGGTTGACCAACGGCAACATATCTAGCAAATCGCGTTTTTTTGTTTGCAGAAATAGGGAGAGGACCCGTATAAGATTTTGCACGCTCATAGTTTTGATCTCTTTTACGCCGTGCTTTTATGTTTAATTCCTTAAATGGATCGTCCAAGCCAAGAGAATATTTGTAGCGTATCAGTCCAGGCTCCTTTTCCACATACCGCAACCACCTTACAAACTTCTACTCAAACTTTTCACCTAAAAAATAGTAAGAAATCATAATTTTTAAATGAGAAATAAGCAAAATACTAATATTAATACTATGTATTACTTATAAGTAAAATACTTACCTTCGGTGTTATTGTTTCTCCAGGTATATTTGTTTTTCATCAATGCATTGAAATTGTAGAATTCTTCTTGCTTCATCTCCTGAGTAATATACTTTTTGATTGTCTTCTTCTTCTTCTTAATTGGCGTAGACACCGCTTACGCGATTATAGCCGAGTTAACAACAGCGCGCCAGTCGTTTCTTCTTTGCGCTACGTGGCGCCAATTGGATATTCCAAGCGAAGCCAGGTCCTTCTCCACTTGGTCCTTCCAACGGAGTGGAGGTCTTCCTTTTCCTCTGCTTCCCCCGGCGGGTACTGAGTCGAATACTTTCAGAGCTGAAGTGTTTTCGTCCATCCGGACAACATGACCTAGCCAGCGTAGCCGCTGTCTTTTAATTCGCTGAACTATGTCGATATCGTCGTATATCTCGTACAGCTCATCGTCCATCGAATGCGGTATTCGCCGTGGCCAACGCGCAAAGGACCATAAATCTTTCGCAGAACTTTTCTCTCGAAAACTCGCAACGTCGACTCATCCGTTGTTGACATCGTCCAAGACTCTGCCATATATAGCAGGACAGGAATTATGAGCGACTTATAGAGTTTGGTTTTTGTTTGTCGAGAGAGGACTTTGCTTCTCAATTGCCTACTCAGTCCGAAGTAACACCTGTTGGCAAGAATCATTCTGCGTTGGATTTCTAGGCTGACGTTGCTGGTGGTGTTTACGCTGCTTCCAAAATAGGCGAAATTATCTATAACTTCAAAGTTATGACTGTCAACAGTGACGTGAGTGTCAAGTCGCAAGCGCGACGACTGTTTGTTTGATGACAGGAGATATTTCGTCTTGCCCTTGTTCACTGCCAGACCCATTTGTTTTGCTTCCTTGTCCAGCCTGGAGAAAGCAGAACTAACGGCGCGGGTGTTGAGGCCGATGATATCAATACCATCGGCATACGCCAGCAGCTGTACACTCTTATAGAAGATGGTACCTTCTCTATTTAGTTCTACGGCTCGAACTATTTTCTCCAGAAGCAGGTTGAGGAAGTCGCACGATAGGGAGTCGCCTTGTCTGAAACCCCGTTTGGTATCGAACGGCTCGGAGAGGTCCTTCCCGATCCTGACGGAGCCTTTGGTGTTAGTTAACGTCAGTTTACACAGCCGTGTGAGTTTTTCGGGAATACCAAATTCAGACATCGCGGCATAAAGGCAGCGCCTTTTCGTGTTGTCGAAATCGACGAAGAGGTGGTGTGAAATCGACGAAGAGGTGGTGTGTGTCGATTCTCCTTTCACGGGTCTTTTCCACGATTTGGCGCATGGTGAATATCTGGTCGGTTGTTGATTTTCCAGGTCTAAAGCCACACTGATAAGGTCCAATCAGTTTGTTGACGGTGGGCTTCAATCTTTCACACAATACGCTCGATAAAACCTTATACGCGATGTTGAGGAGACTAATCCCACGGTAGTTGGCACAGATTGTGGGGTCTCCTTTTTTATGGATTGGGCATAGCACACTTAAATTCCAATCGTTGGGCATGCTTTCATCCGACCATATTTTACAAAGAAGCTGATGCATGCTCCTTATTAGTTCTTCGCCGCCATGTTTGAATAGCTCGGCCGGCAATCCGTCGGCCCCTGCCGCTTTGTTGTTCTTCAGGCAGGCAATAGCTATTCGAACTTCTTCATGGTCGGGTAAAGGAACGTCTGCTCCATCGTCATCGATTGGGGAATCAGGTTCTCCTTCTCCTGGTGTTGTGCGTTCATTGCCTTTCAGCAGGCTGGAAAAGTGTTCCCTGCATAATCTAAGTATGCTCTGTAATTAATTTTCTAACCAGTAGATACAATGTCACGCACATCGGGAATAAAAGTACCGGGTTATTTGAGTAGTATGATATAAGATATAATTTATTAGGTATTTATATGTATTTTTACAAAGTTTATTTTGTTATCAATAACTTTTCCACTATTTGGGTAACCAACATAAAACGAGCGTATGTAGATATCGCGCCAGATCGGTATTGACCAAAGCTTCCTGTAGCGCGCGGGACGGGTGTTGTCAGCGAAGAGTTGATGTTCGCAGTATATGTGACGAGTTGTTAGCGAATGTTGACCGTCGAATTATGAGGAGTGAATTATGTTGAAAGGTGTCGACGCGGCGCAGTGTAGAAACAGGAATTGTGTCAACGAATGTATCTGCTTTCCCGTTGTCAATCCTTTTTGATGAGTGGGTAGGAGCACAGGTGTGGTGAGCTGCGTAAAGTGTCATCAGCTGTGGTGAATTGCGCTGTCGTATTAGGGTGCGCCAGTTTTTTCCCAGGTTGTGTGAGAGGGAGGCTTAACTCATTTAAACACTCTGGGCATTAGTGACTAGATCACCATTGGTTGTTCTACAAGAGTATGCTCCGGTCTTGAAACCTTCTGCAAGCCGCCGCATTTTTCGTCGAATTTTCGAGCATTACCCCTGTCGGCCAGCTTATCAAGCTCTTCGTACTCACGCATTTCGGCCTCTTTCTTCTTCTGTCTGTAAATGCGTCTCGCTTCCCTCTTCAACTCTCGGTATCTATCACATCCCGCACGTGTAGTGGTCGATCGTAACGTTGCGAGGTGGGCAGCCTGTTTTCTCTCCGCTGCGACGCGGCACTCCTCATCGTACCAGCTGTTCTTTCGCACTTTCCGAAAACCGATGGTTTCGGTTGCAGCTGTACGTAAGCAGTTTGAAATGCCGTCCCACAGTTCCCTAATACCGAGTTGTTGACGAGTGCTTTCAGAGAGCACGAGTGCAAGCCGAGTAGAAAATCGTTCGGCTGTATGTTGTGATTGCAGTTTCTCGACGTCGAACCTTCCTTGTGTTTGGTGGCGTGCGTTTTTTGCTGCACAGAGGAGGGTGCGAATCTTAGCTGCAACAAGATAGTGGTCCGAGTCATTTTGGGGATGTTTCGTCGTGGAGGCTGAATTTACCGACCGTAGTGCCAAAGATACCTTCTTTGCCCATCCTGGCGTTAAAGTCGCCAAGCACGATTTTGACATAGTGGCGGGGGCAGCCTTCATAAGTGCGCTCCAAGCACTCATAAAAGGCATATTTGGTCACATCGTCCTTCTCTTCCGTCGGGGCGTGGGCGCAAATCAGCGATATATTGAAGAACCTCGCTTTGATGCGGACTGTGGCTAGACGTTTATTCACCGGAGTGAATGATAGTACTCGGCGACGGAGTTTCTCTCCCAACACGAATCCTACACCAAACTTGCGCTCCTTTATGTGGCCACCGTAGTAAATGTCACAAGGACCTACTCGTCTCTGTCCTTGTCCCGTCCATCGCATCTCTTGGACGGCGGTGATGTCAGCCTTTGCTTTTACGAGGACATCAACCAGCTGGGCAACGGCACCTTCTCAATTAAGGGACCGGACATTCCAGGTGCATGCCCTCAATTCGTAGTCCTTATTTCGTTTGCCATGTTCGTCATCAAAAGAGGGGTCTCTTATCCGAGACTGGTTATACCTATTCACTGGGGGTATTTTTTTACGTGGCGGGTCCCACACCCAGCGCACAACCCTATGCAGGGGTCGCCTTCTCACTTTAGCTCGCCTTCAAACGGATGTTCTTAGGCTACCCAGAGGATACTTGGTCAAAGACCGGAAGTTGTGAGCTGCTTGAGCCATGCGTAAAAGAATCGTTTCTGGCCACTCCCAGCAATTAAATTTTACCAGTCATGGGGATGTTGAATAGAAACAGAAGTGCATTTCTTTTTCTTTTCTATCTGTGCGTGAACTGTATCACATTCTAGATGGGTATGACCAACAACCAGAAACTTGTGATCAATTGTTTCAATTGTGGGATGATCTTCCAACACCTTTGCAAATATAGCACAAATATACGAGTTACGATTTTGACCAGTGCATGAATCACTGTATAAAATGACATGCTTTACGTCATTAGATAAGCTTGCGAGGCACTTATAAATGCAAGAGCCGATGTAATTAGCTCCGGGCTTCGCAATAGCTTCATGCCAAATGTAGCAGTTGGCCTTGTTGGTGCCACCATCAGGAATAGTTAAGTTGAAGGTCCACAAGGAACGTTTATAAAAAAACATTGAAGCTTTCAAATAAGGCGTTGGCAGACACTGCGCCAGGTCGAAAGAAAACATTTAGACAGACTTATCTTGACGGGAGAGTTCTTTGTCCCTTTTCTTACAGTCATATGCGAAATCAGCAGCATAATGGTGGTTTTTTAATTGTAAAGTAATCTCAGCTTTTTCCTCCATATTCTCAGTGTTTTCAATTTTTTCTTTCAATGTTTCGCATTGGGTACATAAATCAAGCTGGGGTCTTTTAAATTTAATATCTAAAGTTTTAAATATTTCCTGAAATTTTGATTCTGACACCGGATTAGAAACATTTTCTTTATACAATCTATAGAGTGATGCCTGATTAAGTCCTCGTTGGAAATAGATCTTGGTAGTATGACGCCGACTGTAATGGCTTTCATATTTTGGTATAGAGTTTATAAAGTTCAAAACTTCGTTATGCGTCTCAACCGTAAGCTTGTTGCTTGGAGCACTCCATCCCCGGCGGTCATTAGGAGGGACTCCGCCGTATTCCGGTTGTGTTTTGTGCATACAAATAGTTTTGATTCTCTGTTCTGTTTCGCCATACAATTGAAGGAAACATTTCTTGCAAACTTTTCTGTTTTCGGAATTAGTTTCGAAATGGTAAATAAAAACGTACTCTCTTTTGTTCGGGTTATCTAAGGTGGCAGTTTTTTTGAGCTGAACGTCAATTAGGCTTGATAGTATTTGCCGACGTGAGTTATAGTCCCTATTCCAATAACTTTTAAAGAGGATGGTTTGTTCTTCGAAGCTAATTTTTGTTTTACATTTCATTCTACATTCCCCCAGAACTTGTATATTTGTGTAATCATTGCAGTTTTTTCTAGACTTTTTGTATTCCTTGTTTAAATTTCTACCTGGCTTTTTAGTTTGTTTTTATGATTTATTAGGAGTAGAAAAAAGCTCGGCCTCATTCAAACCAGGTGAGACAAAATTATTGATGTTCGCTTCTAATACATTTGCCATAATTTGTATGCTTTCAGTGGTGACATTCAGCTCAGAATTTTCACTTGAAGGTACAAAATCTGAGTCTAAAAAATCCGTTTCATGAAAGACGTCTTCTTCAGACTCGATTTGACTTGTAAATTTATCAGAAACCTTGCATTGTTGCGACTCAGAACGAACACGTGATGTGCTAACTTCAAAGGAAAGTGGGGTTAAATCACAGTCCGTAACTCGCATTTGCTGATCTGCCACTAAACTTTCAGAGGTTATCTCTGTTGAATTGGATTTTAATATCTCTGTGTCTTTTTTTGGCAATTTTCTTGCCATATTTGCAAGAATCTGACCCCTTTTCATTGTAAAAACAACTTATCTGGCAAACTTTTTGTTATGTTTGCATTTAAAAAAACACCTAAGTTCAATTAAAATACCCGCGGACTTAGCTTTTCTGTTCGGAAGATTTCAGAAAATGCTCTTAGCAGGACATATGTCGTGTTAACATGGCGAGAGTTGATCATAAAATAATTTCTAAAATGAACTGAACTAATTTTATATTGGTATTATTTCAAGTTCTGCCCGAGGAAAAAGCACTTACACCGAGTTAAGTTCTTTTTCCAAAAGCAAAATAAAAAAAAAAAAGCGTCACATCAAGTTGACTTAAGATGGTTTTCTAAACGATAGTTAGAGGTTTATTTAGAATGTGTTTTCTCTTTTCTATCTTATCTGACTTAAGTTGTTTTCGCAAATGCACTAGGAAAAAATATCGACTTAAGATGCTTTTTCAAAATTCATATCTCCGTCGCTAATCACGCTATCAGTACGCCGATAAGACAGAAATGACCGTTATGAAAATGTGCTTTTACGATAAAGAAATTGGAAAATTTACTTATCTCGACTTAAGCGGGTTTTCCAAAAGTCCACAGATATATAGTCGAGCATAGTTGAGAATAGTTGTGTGGCATAGTAGTACTGAAATAGTCAAGAGGGGCAGACAAGCCGCTGCCTGACAATTGAAATGTAAAGTGTAATGTAATGTAAAAAAGTAATAAATTAGAATAAGTTAAGTGAGTTAATAAGTTGTGAAAAATGTGTTAAAATATTAAATGAATGAACTTAATAAACCAAAAACTACAAATGGGGACTCAACCGAAATGTGAACGTATGTGAGCCAAACCTAAAATTAAAATTTAACAAACAGAAAAGAAGTTTCAATTCAATCTATATGGACATAAACAGAAAAGTAATATTTAAGTAAACGTTTAAATTCAGCGATGAGTATTAGATACATATGTACATATGCAACATGCAAACGGATCTTGTACGAGTATGTCTGTGCATATGTGAAATGTGCAAAAATTTTCAATAGAAGTTCAACATTCCAAGAAGACGCGGTGGCAGGAACTTTGGCAAGGAAGAAAATACAATGAGGCAAAAGGGTTAGAGAAGAAAAGAAATAATGTATGTATGTATGAAATATTGAAGAAATTAAATTAGAACAAAGTAATAGAAGTAAAAAATATAAATGACAAAAATGTATGTTTGTATAAATGGATATAAGCAGAGAACGTATATTTATAGAGAAGGTTCACGATGTCGGGAATTTAGGGATATGTCCATTATGGGATATTTACTGTTTTGGATGAGCGTGTTTAACATCAGGGGACACGAAAATAGCAGAATTGAGCATTTTCGGTGTTAAATGAGAAAAATAATAATTCCAATGTTAAGGAATGTACGCTTACAGATTCGCATATTTACTATGCGCAAACGATGCTGCATATATGTACATATGTAATTTATAGATCGGTATACATATGTATGTATGTACGTATATTTGTATGAAAGCACATAAGTATGTACATATGTATATATTTTAAAATTGAGCTATTTTATGATGAATCCATAAAATCTTTGCAAATATGTATATAATTCAATAAGATTTGTATTACTAATTATGCATTTTATATAGGTTTGGTACGACATTTATATGCATAATAATATACTTAAAAAAATATTTGCTTTGGTCATTAAACTTTTCGATATCATGTTAAAAGACCAAGCGGTGGCACATTTGCCCATATATAATTATGTGAGCATGTAAACAAATATAAGAACCATACGCATAATGTTTGTAAATTTGTCAACATGCAACAAAGAGCCTTATCACACACGGCAACTTTTGTTGCGGCAACTCTTAGTTTATAGGCGAGGGGGCGACGAGGAGAGGAGAATCGCGCCGAGTTTCCAGTGTTCAGCAACTCGCTTTGTGTTCTTATTCGTAACAGTTCGCTGCGACGTTTTTCGGCATTCGTGTTCTTTCTTTCGTAGTACATAGTTGCATTTGGGTATATTTTTTTGAAATTAATATTTTGAATATATTTAAAAATTTAATTTTCATCTTTTGGTAAGTAATTTGCAAATATGTATACAAATATACATAATATAATATAAATATTTTAGAAAATGGAGTATAACGAAAAAATCGAATTAATTAAAGATATTGTGAAATGTATGGAGGAAGCCATACAAATTGATTCAGACGATAGTAAAAATGGTGATATATCTTTGTTTTAATAAATAAAATGTATTTCTTAATTGACAGAGCTGATTAATATATGTGATAGAGTGGCCCAAATACCTATAAGGAAAAAGAAGAGACAATGGGTTAAAGTAAAGTGAAAGAGAATGAGAAAAAAACTCGGGCAGAGTTGCGCAACACAAGTTGCTCGTGTGAAGGTAATGGGCGACAGCAAAAGAGAATCGCCCGAGAATTAGCAACTAAAGTTGCCCCATGTAATCGCAAACAAATGTGTGTAAATACATATATATATACATTCAATGCTTCATGCGAAATTTCCGTTGACGCAAACAACCAATGGCGAAGCTCATATTTTTTGCTTTCATGTCAAAGAGTCAAGTGCTGAACACAATGAGCGCGACAGACTGCAAACAACATCTGTCAAATATTAGAATACACATGTTGTTATGGACACAGTTATGTAGTTCTGCAGCTGCCTCAATAACTGTGTCCATAAGAACGTGTGTATTCTAATATTTGACAGATGTCGCTTGCAGTCGGTCGCGCTAATTGTGTTCAGCACTTCAATGTGCCCAAAGACTGACGCGTCACAACATTGTGTTGTTGGTAGAAAATCCGAGCTGTGCCGAAAACACAACCGAGCGATCGCCAATTGCCACTGCTTCCCTTGCCGCAGTACCAGCGTAGATATGTATGTTTGTGTGTGAGCTTGCATACATATCGACGCAGATTTTTGCGAGTTACGGAAAAATATTTTAGACAAATATTGTAAATCGACAACGGCTATGTTGGCACTTTTGTCACTTCTTTCTGTGAAGAAGCATCAGAAAGTTGTTCAATTTATGACTTTTAGCTTTTGCCACCGTCAGACGCTTGTGGGCAAAGGCATGCTCGGGGAGATGTTACGGCGTCTGTTTTTATGAATGAAGCAAGTTTGCCTGTTGAAAGTGCGCTTGCGTTCATGAATGAAAATATTGTTGTTAGGTGTTTTTCTACAAATTTGGGCATCGACTGTTTGGCTGCCATATTGTCTTGTGACGCCGCTGATGCTATTTGAACCCATTGTTGTTTTTGTAGAACAATATTCGTAATATTTGCGGGTGACACACATATGCTATTTTATATGTTGGTTTGTGTACCCGCATACATACAAGTGAAGTGAAGTGAAAGTGACGTGTTTTTCTGGTGCTCCGCATATGGCACCAACTACTAGTGGAAATACCCAAAAATTATTTTCCAAGTGCGCGAAAACACAGTGCCCACATCACCCAAGACAAATCACAGAACTGAGCAGGTGCTCTTGTGTAAAAGAAGTAAGTGATAAAACATATTTTAAATATCTATTTTTTCTTGTGCGAAGGTACAAAGAAAAGAGAATTCGCAAAGAGCGCATATTCTCTCTCTCCCTTCCACAAAAGCAACACATCCCACAACCCACGCTCCACACCAAAAGAAATTACCGAGGGACTTATTCATGAGGAATTTCCGTGACAACCAGTACTAAAGGATTGCTGTAGGCCTAGCTGAGGAAATGTCAGCTAAAGCCAAACAGGCAAATACCTTTACTGGTAATAAGGATGATGTTAGCCCATTCACGCGGAGCAACAAGACTCCCCGATCGCCGGACCGTCAGCCATCAATGCCCGTATTGCAGAGCATTAAAGTTGCTAAACCATCTGACTGCGAGGCGACTCCTGTAGACAATGGCTTAGCATCAACTAACGACTCCAGCGTAGACAACATGTCTTCACCAAACAAAATCAATAACAGTGATTTGATAGTAACAATGAGCGAAGGAGAGAACGCGCTCTCCGCTCTGGGAGTGCTAATAGATGAGCTAATCTCTCTCACGCACAGCCAGAAGCAAAGACATGTCAACCAGCACATGCGAAATTTAATAGACCATATATCGCAAATGCAAAAACAAGCAACAAAAGCAGTTAGAGAGGCGGCATCTCTCCCGATTACCCAGCCGAAAAGAGGCCGCGCAAAGAGCTCTGAAGAACCAATGACCGAGGAGCAGACTCAACAACAAACGAAACGAACATGTTTCAATTCGCCAAAAACCCGGGCGAGAACAAATCTGATTGGTCAGTTTAAACGATCAATTATAATGAAGGACAACGCCAATACCAACAATTTACAAGGCACCACAAAGTCCCTGCCAACAACTCAGTTAAGCACGCAAATATCACAAGAGGCTAACTGCTGCTCTCTAAAACCAATGGAGGAGCCGTGGAACATAGTAGCTAGGAAAGCTAACCAAAAGTCTACGAAATTGCCGAAGGCCAAACCCCAGGCCATATTGATCTCGAAAAATGGGAATCTTACCTACGCTGAAATTCTACGCAAAATTAAGACTGACTCTAATTTGAACGCATTCGGAAACATGGTAACCAAAATACGCAAAACACAAGGCGGAGAAATGCTGCTACAACTAAGCGGTACAGTGATACCAACAGACTCGCACGAAAATATGAAGAAATGCCTTGGTGACCAAGCAAACGTTAAATTGTTGACCCAGGAGATCCTACTTGAGTGTAAAGACTTGGATGAAATCACCAGTAAGGAAGAGGTTCTCTATGCTCTGCAAAGAGAGTTGGGTAACAAGGAGTTGACAATCTCAGCAATTAAGGGCATAAGAAAGGCGTACGGAGACACTCAAACTGCACTCATAAAACTCCCGGTTGAGGCAGCTAGACAGCTTCTACAAAGTAGAAAGCTGAAAGTCGGGTGGGTAATCTGCCGTATTCGGGAACATAGGCAACCGCAGCGTTGCTTCAAGTGTCTTGACTATGGACACACAGCGAAAGTGTGCGCAAACGAGGATAGGTCTAGGATCTGCAGAAGATGTGGCGAAGGTGAACATCAGGCCAAGGACTGCACCAATAAGCCGAAATGTTTACTCTGCCTGAAGGTAGGATCCAAAGAAACTGAGCATTTCACTGGAGGCAGCACAACAGGTCGTATGAGATTATTACAACTCAACCTTAATCATTGTCAAGCGGCACAGGATCTGCTAAAACAAACGATCGCTGAAAAGCAGATCGACTTGGCATTACTCAGCGAACCATACAAAACCGGGCGGAGTGTAAACTGGTTAAGTGACACAAAAAATAAGGCTGCTGTATGGAAATGTAACCCTAGTTTCCCTCAACTGGAGTCTACATGCTCTTTCAACGGCTTTGTTCGAGCTAAAGTTAGCGACATACATATATATAGTTGCTATCTACCCCCCAGCATCAATGATGAAGAATTTAAGAATATCATCGACAGCATTGTGACCGATGCCCGAGGTAGAACTAAACTGATAATAGCTGGCGATTTTAATGCCTGGGCTATTGAATGGGGATGCAAAAGAACTAATAGTAGGGGCAAAGCCTTACTAGAAGCTTTTGCTTCCCTTGATCTTGAGCTACTCAATACAAGTAACCAATGTACGTTCAACAAAGGCGGCCGACAATCAGTGATTGATCTTACTTTCGTAAACTCAAGCCTAGTTCGCAGATCGCAATGGCAAATTAGCGATCAGTACACTTTCAGCGATCACTATGCCATTATATTTGAGGTAAATGCTCCGCAAACACGGCTCCACCTACAGACCCTAACAAGAAGTTCATGGCGACCCAAAACATTTGACCCAGACCTTTTCGAAGAAGCCTTTGGACCCGCTACTTTTCCTGACAACTTGCGGTCGGTTAACCAGGCGACTGCATTGATTATGAGCCGAATAAAGAGTGCATGCGACATATCAATGTCAAAGCTTCCACGGCGTAATAATCATCCCCCCGTTTACTGGTGGAACGACTCAATTGCTAAACTGCGGAAAGAATGCCAAAAAGTAAGACGCTTATACCAAAGGTCTCGTGGCACCTGTGATTACAACACTCTACAAGCAAGTTTCAAGGCCAAGAGGAAACTTTTGAAACAGACTATAAAAAAGTAAACAGGAATGTTTTTCTCAAACTCTGTGACGATGCAGAAAACAATGCCTGGGGTCTCGCATACAAGACCGTAATGGGAAAACTACGCATTCGAGGTCAAATGCCTACTTCCTCAACAACCCTTGACAGAATTGTCTCAGTTCTTTTCCCGACCCGACCCCAACTACCTCGAGAGATCGCGGTGGTGCAACAAAGAGAGTTATTACCAGAAGTAACGAACGAAGAGGTTATAGAGGCATGCGACCGGCTTGACCCAGGTAAAGCCTCAGGACCAGATGGCATCCCTAATATAGCGCTTAAAGCAGCGATCGTTAGGAACATAGACCCTTTTAGAGCACTGTATAATTTATGCATGCAGAATGGCTGTTTCCCAAAAATCTGGAAAAGGCAACACCTAATATTACTGCCTAAACCAAACAAAGCTCTGACAGACCCGTCCCACTACCGACCACTCTGCATGTTGGACTCTGCGGGAAAAATTCTTGAGCGGATCATTTATCAACGCTTAAGTAAGGCCATTGACGACGCCGGCGGCTTATCCCCAAACCAATTTGGATTTAGGAAGGCAAGATCAACAATCGAAGCGGTGACCCTTGTGAAGACACTGGCGGAAAATGCCATTAGTGGGAAAAGATGGAAAGGTGGCACCATCAAATATTGTATGGTTGCAACCCTCGATGTCAAAAATGCCTTCAATACGGCATCTTGGCCAAGTATACTAAGTGCGCTAAAAAACTTCTCGGTACCGGCATATCTCTACAACCTGATAGTCAGTTACTTCAACGAAAGGACCCTATGCTACAACACAAACCAAGGCTACAAAAAATACAAAATCTCCGGCGGAGTGCCACAGGGATCTGTACTTTGGCCCCTCCTCTGGAATATAATGTATGATGGAGTACTACGACTCAAAGTACCGGCAAACGTACATATAATTGGGTTTGCAGACGACATTGCCGTGGTAGTAATAGCTAAGCATATAGAGGAAATAGTTTGGGTAACCAATACAACAATTTCACAAATTAACAATTGGCTCGAAACTAATGGACTATCTCTGGCAGAGAGCAAAACCGAAGCTGTACTTATTACAGGCAGAAAGGTCCGAGAAGTTGCTACATTCTGTACGAAAGGTGTAAGCATAACCACACAGCCAGCTATAAAATATTTGGGAATCGTTCTCGACGCAAGACTATCGTTTAAAGAACACGTGGCTTATGCAAGTGAAAAAGCTACGAAAATATGCAGAGCTCTAACCCGGCTAATGCTCAATACCCGTGGACCAAAACAAAATAGGAGACGACTACTAGCCGGAGTATTAAAGTCAGTTGCTCTATTTGGTGCCCAAATATGGGAGAAAGCTCTTGAAGTCAAATCATACCGACGCAGCCTATTTTCCACGTACACCATATGCGCATTGAGAGTATGCTCCGCGTTTCGTACGGTATCCGAAGACGCTGCCCTAGTGATCGCGGGCTTACACCCGCTAGACCTCTTAGCCAAAGAGCTCACATACCGTTCAAATGAGATAGTAACGCTCAGAACCCAAAAAGAGGAAGCCAGAGCAGATACGGTGAAGCGCTGGCAAAAACGATGGGAAGACAGCCGAAATGGCCGCTGGACATTCCGACTAATCCCTAAATTGGAACTATGGCTTAATAGATCGCACGGAGAAGTTGATTTTTACCTCACCCAAGTTCTCACTGGACACGGCTGTTTCAAATCATATTTGAAGCGATTCAATCATGAAGACAACGATGTATGCGACTATTGCGGAGGCGAGATCATCGAGAATGTGGAGCACACAATTTTCCTATGTGCGAAATACGACGAAGAAAGGCAATCTCTGAGAAACGCATTCGGGGTAGACCCAACCCCAGAAAACCTAGTGTCTCAAATGGTAGAATCACTAGATAAGTGGAAAGCCGTGTCCGAAGTGGCAGCAAAAATCATGAAACGACAAAGAGCTGGAGAACAACAACGTAGAAGACTACTCCAAATTCCAACGAACAACTAAGACGTGACACACAAACTATGACTGGAGCAGACAAGAAGGTTTTGGTGACAATCACTGTACTAGGGGGGTATAAGACAAACCGAGGTGGGGCCAAGTAAATGCAGCTTGTTACTGAATGCATTGGGACCATCACGTACGTATGAGTAATACTCAACCTTCCTCCCGACGTAATACTTGACGGTGGTACCGGGGGGTTTGGTACAAGACAGTAGGAGGTTTAGTTCGGATTAAAGTTCCACACTGACATGGGTTCAGGCTTTCGATGCTTCCTCCTCGTAAAAAAAAAACAAAAAAAAAAAAAAAAAAATGTTGGTTTGTGTATATATTATTTGTTCGACAATGTCGTACACATATGCATATGTACATATAGAGCAGTGCGCGCACACTTTTTACTGATAAATGATATCACGATTTGAATTTGAATTCTACTTACATATGTATGTACATATATGTACATATGTATGTGTATGTAACTATGCGCTAATATCTAGATGCGTATGAAAATTTAAGTGAAGAAATGTATTTTACATACAATATTATTGTTTTTAGGATATTATGATAGTATGTCATATATATACATATGTATGTACATACATATGTATGTATATAGCATATATACAAACATATTCACATATGAAATTATATTATAGTATCAAACAAAATAAATATTTAAAAAATAGCTATTTTTCGTACATTAACTACAATTATTGATTTGGAAATAGCATAATTTAATTAGAATATTATCAGTTTTGCATGTATTCATAAAAATACGCAAAATGATAATCATATCAATTAATATGATGGCATGCAAACGTATAAAAATATAAGCAAAAGGCCAACATACATCTGTAATAGCAATGTATATTTCTGAGCATAATTTTCATTGAATGCTCAACTCTGTTCACGCGCCACTGTTAAGATTTCTCCTTCTGATATTGCTGTGGTGAAACACGCTCATCGCATTTTGTTAGCCAAAAATATTTTTTACGCTCTCCGTGCCGTGAACCTTCTCTATAAATATTCGTTCTCTGATGTATATCTGAAGAAGTTAGTAGAAATACTTCAAAGTAAAATTTACTTTCATAAAAATGATGTAACTTAAAATGAATTGGTATTTACTTATGTACATATTTAATTGATACAATATTGTTTAAGGAATAAGTTATATTTTAAGATGTATATGTATGTATATTTCTTAGAAATTGTAATCAACGTAATAGAAAAAGACAATGGACGTGCAGGATATTTTGAGTTTGACAGTGGTAGCTTTGAAGCAAAAGTTGCGAGAAATTGGACTTAGTGTTCAAGGCAGGAATTGTGAATTAAGAGATAGGTTGCTATTACCTTTCAGACATGTTTTGGAGGATGAGGATGAAGATGAAAGTGAATTACGTTCAGTGACAATGGTAGAAGCACCAACCTCTCACCAAGCCAATATAGTGGCCAATCCGCAGTTCACACTGAGGGATGTGGAAGGAAGTATTTCATTGTTTAATGGTACAGATGTGCTGAGTATTAATATGTGGTTAGAAGAGTTTGAGGATAACGCGGTAATATTGAATTGGAGCAGTTTACAACAATTTGTTTGCCAGGCAGCTTCTTAGAGGGGCAGCTAAATTGTTTGTGCGTAGCCAGACAGGAATTAGAAATTTCAGTTCTCTAAAATTAGCGCTAAGAAGTGAGTTGGGTGTGAGACCAACGTCACTCGATATTCATTGCACATTACAAAATCGTCGCAAGAAAAATATTGAAAGTTTTCGTGAATATGTGTACACTTTGATAGAAATTTCCAAGCCAGTGAATTTAGATAAAGAGAGTCTAATTTTGTATTTTATTGAAGGAATCCCGGACTCGAAGGTAAATAAAACGGTTTTTTATCAGGCGCGAACAATTCAAGAGCTCAAAGAGCAGTTAAGAGTATATGAGAGGGTACATGATTCTCGACAGCCATCAAGCAGAGAGAAATCATGGAATGGCGCATCAACGCCGATAGAACCAAGGGTCGAAAGAAAGTGCTTTAATTGTGGAAGTGAATCTCATTTGGCTAACGGTTGTAATAATTTACAGCAGAAAAAATATTTCAAGTGTGGACAGATAGGTCATCGTCAATTTGAATGTCATGGTAGAGGTGACGCGAATATTAAAACAGAATCAAACGACAGTAGTGCTTTGGCTGTTTGGAGTAAGAGTACCATTTTAAATCCAATAAAGATGAGTGACTTGATAATTAGTGCTCTAACTGATACGGGCGCTGATGTGTATTTGATGAGATATGATATGTATATATGTTGGAGGATGGAGTCATGTGTAGAAGTTCACGCAAGTGAGGAAAGTTCTCTGATCGCCAGTCACTTGGGAGTGGCCAGAAACTATTCTTTTACACATGGCTCAAGCAGCTCACTACTTCCGGTCTTTGACCAAGTATCCTCTGGGTAGCTTAAGAACATCCGTTCGAAGGCGAGCTAAAGTGAGAAGACGAAACATCCTCTACATAGGATTGTGCGCTGGGTGTGGGACCCGCCACGTAAAAAAACACCCTCAGTGAATAGGTATAACCAGCCTCGGATGAGAGACCCCTCTTTTGATGACGACCATGGCAAACGAAATAAGGACTACGAATTGAGGGCATGCACCTGGAATGTCCGGTCCCTTAATTGGGAAGGTGCCGCCGCCCAGCTGGTTGATGTCCTCGTAAAAGCAAAGGCTGACATCACCGCCGTCCAAGAGATGCGATGGACATAATGGTCGTGCTATATTTTAAATACTTTTTCATGATCCATTTGTTTAAATAATAATAATTTACATAATTTTTTGTTAAACAATTGAAATTTTTTAAGTGTTCTTTACGCTAAAAAAAATGAAAAGTAGGTAACACAACTTAGAAAATATTCACTGTTAATAATCTGCAAAACAATTTTTGTTCATTCATACCATTTCAAAGATATTGAACTTTTTGTCCCCCTACCGCTCTTAAAACGTATGGAGCATCGCCGAAATTCGCGCTATTTTAAAGTTTTGCTTCATTAAAAAAAATCCGCTAGAGAAACTTTCCGTGAGATTAATAGTGTTTTGGGGGATGGTACTCTATTACTTCGAACTGCGGAGGAATGGTTTCGACGATTCAGACCGGGTGAAATCGACAACATGAATAAGCCATCCGGCGGAAGATCTGTGACGACGAATACCGATCAAATCATGGAAAACAACGAGTTAGACCGGCATGTGGCATCTCCCGACATCGCCCAGAAGATGGGAGTTAGTCACCAAACCTTTTTAAACCATCTGCAGAAGGCTGAATACACAAAAAAGGTTGATGTTTGGGTGCCGTATGATTTGACGAAGAAAAACCTTCTGGACCGAATCAACGCCTGCGATATGCTGCTGAAACGGAACGAACTCGACCTATTCTTGAAGCGGATGGTGGCTGTTGACAAAAAATGGATTACATTCGACAATAGCAAACAAAAACGGTGGGTGAATCGTGCCGGTGAATCGTCCCAAATATTGGCCAAGCCGGAATTGACGTCCAGGAAGATTTTCCTGGGTGTTTGGTGGGATTGGAAGGGAATCATTTACTGTGAGCTGCTCCCATATGGGAAAAACTAGACCGCTTGAAGCAGGCAATCAACCAGAAGCGTCCAGAATTGGTCAACACGAAGGGTGTAGTGTTCCTCCAGGACAACGCCAGACCACACACTTCGTTGATGATTCGTCAGAAGCTACGGGAGCTCGGATAGGAGGTTTTATCGCATCCACCATATAGCCCGGACATAGCGTCAAGTGATTAACATCACTTGAACTTGAAGTTGAACTAAAAGAGGCTTGCGAAAAGTGCCTGGCCGAGTTCTTCGCAAATAAGGAGGGGGACTTCTACGAGGGGGGTATTATGATGGAAATAGATTATCGAACGAAACGGAGTATATTTGAACTAAATCCGATCACTGTAACACTTTTTATAAAGCATTGAATAAAGAGCAAAAAAGTGGAAGGGAAAACAACTTAATATTAGCATCTTTTGATTTTGGAAGAAAAATAAACAGTCAAATTTATAAGTTTATGCAACGATCGCAGTATGATTGCCTTTTTTGAATCAGTAAATAAAAAAAAATAAAAACATCTAAAGACTTATTCGGAGGCGGATAATCCATGATACTACTAAATCAACTAAAACAATAATATTAGTTTAAGCTTGATAGTCTCAACAATTATATTCAAGTGAGAAACTATTTCAAATGTAAATCTTTTGCAATAAAAAATGTATGAAATTAATTGAACTTGAGCAACAAAATTTCCAGATACAAATATGTCATTGCGACTACCTTCGAAAATAACGTTAGCGTATAAAATATAAAATGTTTTTACTCAAAAGAAACCATAAGACCGATATTTTATGAACATGGATATTTTATTTCGAGTTTCACTGAAAACCCTCGTTTAACATCGACGTTATTCGTTTTTATGACTTTCGCCTGTAAAATTTGATTTTTGCTGGCGGCTGAGACCGATACCCAATGTTATTTTAGACATACTCTTACATAATTAAGTAAATTAGTTTTTCAGCAAACTTTAAAGCATTTTTATCTCTTAGGTTGGGGTGCAAGAAACTTCTTGTTGCTCAAATCCCCATTTCGGAAGTTGCTGTCCGCCGGTAATCTGGGCACAATTTTGGAGATAATGAACTAGCAAAAACTTTGTTGAAACAGTTTAGTACTGGTGTTTTGCTTACAATCAACGAATCGAACTTGCCAAATTTGCATCACCTTGTTCATCCTGAAGTAAAGATTGAAAAAGCGTAAGGCAGCTGAGTTGATCATACTATATATGTATACATGTAGTATGGATTTATATCATTACTACTTCTCCGTATCCAGTTATTTGCAAATGCCTTTTAGCCAGTTGGTTGGTGAGCTGGTTCACCATGTGAGTGTAAATTACGCCATGCGAATCATATTTTATGTTATCAATTGAATCCCTGTTGTAGGGTTTTATAAGCCATTTATTGTTATCATAAATGGTTTGTATCAGCATTTTTTTATTTAAGAGAACCAAACTCAAGAAACCCTCAGAAATTCCATATAGTAAAAAAATAAAATATTGTTGCAACATAAGAAATCTGTAAATTGGAAATGTACCTAATTATAAATAAAAGAGGGTGACAGCATCATATGCGGCCATGTTGTGGACAGAGTAAAACGAGTGCGTAATCATTTAAAGAGCGTACAATCGGCCCTGTAGTAGAATCCAACTTGGAATTGGTTTTTGCCGGAAATGAAAACCGATGTCGGTTTCATTTGGTGTAGCGAAATTCTATCGGAATAAGCTTTTTTCGAACATGAGCAAAACCGATATTCGAATCAGCTGTTCCATTGATGTGTTAAATTAAATTTACGCTTATTTGTAAACAATAGAGCATTTTTATAATATTTGAACTGTTTTGTGAAAATTCAAAGAAAATAACTGAAATATATTATGGCAGCTGCATTTGCCATATTACTTATGATGGAGGAGGAGCAGCAACACAGTTTAAAGCGGCGAATATTACGAGATAAGAGCAACCCTCTCGGGCTGCCGGAGCCAACGTATACAAAACTTTACTTCAATGGCTATGTGTTTATAACTCACTTATTTGCAGATTTATTGCTCAATATCGCTTAAACAAAGAAGCTTTTGTTATGGTATTGGAAAAAATTCAGCCACACTTACGTTCATCGACGATTCCCGCAGTGCTTCAACTTGCTGCAACGCTTCGTTTTGTGGCCGAAGGCCCATATCAGCGATCAGTGGGAAATGATGCAAACATAAGTATGGCAAGAAGCACTATATCTGAAGTGCTAACACGTGTGATAAAAACATTAGAACATTCTATATGTCATCAATGGATACAACTTGCAATGGTTGCCAGTGAAAAACAACACTCCAAAGACTATTTTTATAACAAATATAGAACTCCTGGCATCATTGGCTGCATCGATGGAACACATATTAAAGTTATAAAGCCTTCCACTGATGAACACCTCTACTTTAATAGAAAAGGATTCTTCAGTATGAACGCTATGATTGTAAGAAATAGAACAAGTTTATGCACCAAGTTACATACTACTAAATGTATATGTGTTTACTTTCAAAGGTTTGCGACAGTAATATGACGATTCGTGCAGTAGATGCAAGGTATCCTGGATCCAGTCATGATGCGTTTGTTTGGAGCATGAGCACCGTTCGACAGCACTTCCTTAGGGAGTACGAAATTGTCGATCGAACTTCTAGGTTACTAGGAGACAGTGGATATGGTATTGAACCGTTCTTGTTAACTCCATACAGAGATCCTGAGTACGGCTCACTGCAAAATACTTTTAACAGGGCTCATTCTTCGGCACGCAATGTGATTGAAAGAACGATAGGCCTTTTAAACAGTCGCTTTCGATGCTTACAAGGTACATTGCAATATAACCCACAAAAGGTGGTTAAAATTGTCAATGTTTGTTGCGCACTGCACAACATCTGTCGGTGCTATAACATTGAATGCCCCAATGTAGAAACTATCACCGTTTCCACAGTAGTTTATGAGGAAAATTCTGAAATTTTATCACATGGTAGAGTGCAAAATGAGGGCCAACGGATCCGAAACGAAATAGCAAACGCTCTTTAAATCTATTGTTGTTTTGTTAAGGCACACAACAGGAAATTGTATATTTAAATACGTGAATCCTTAAATTATTTAAATTATAGAATTCATTGTACATATGTAAATAGTTTTATTTTAACGTATTTTAAATCAGTCATACTCTTCCAAGGAATCATACTCCTCCTCCTCATGTTTGCGTAATACTTCAAGCATTTTTTGCTGGATTTTTTAAATTCCTGTGTTAGGTTATTAACCGCGCTGACTCAAGCCTTGTCTATCTCCCTCCCAATTTTTTGATATTCGAGGATAGCATCCATTTTGTTAGATATGTCCTGCTTCCATTCTTTGTCGTACTCAAGAAACTTTTTTAGCCGCTCATTTGTTGTTTCTTTTGGCGTAGGTTTTTGAGCGATAGAGGTGTCAAGACGAGGACGTTTTGCAGAAGTTGAAGGGATATCGTCATCGCTTGATATTAAATATTCTTCCTCGAGACCAAATGATAGTCCCGAAACCCCTCCAACACTCTGAGCCATTCCACAAATGCGTACAATGGTTTCCTCCGTTTGGTTCAATGTATACTTAGAAAATGGACCTCCACCAGTGGCTCTGGCTTCGATTTTATTCTGCGCCAACTTCTTTTTCACTTCGCTTTTCCAGTCCGTCCATATCTAAAAATAGGAGAAAAGAATTAGAAAATGGAATAGGATTTCCACTAGCATGAGTATGAAAGCATTGTTTATTACCTTCTTCCAACCGTTCACATCCTTTATTGGCGGGCCTGCGCTGTTAAGCGACTCTGCTAATTGTTGCCAAAGGGAGTCCACAAGCGCCTTTTCGCGTTTGGCAAACCCTCTGGCGATGTCGGGATACTTCTCCATAAACTACAACAGTACATCATTTTGTCCTCTATTTTTATGTTTTCCCCTGGAAATGTGGAAATAGTATCAATGGTATGTTAATATTCAAATGTGAATTACATTTTACACTTTGGACAAAATATATGTATGTACCTACATTTTATAAGAAATACTAGCTACATCGTGTAAATATGGCACATAAAATAAAAACGTTAGCGATCGTCTGACCGTTTTGTTTCCGATAAGAAAACCTACAAACCCGGAATTCGCGACACCTTAAACCTATAAAAATGCGTTTCGAACATGAAAATCGATAAGATCGGATTGTGCGACACCCTTCGAAAAAAACTGTCGGATTGAAATCCGATACCGAGAAAATCGGATTCTACGACAGGGCCGAATATAACAAAATTGTTTAAAATATCAGAAGTGGTTGTATTATACCCAAACTGTCGTCAAGTGACGATTTGTTTAGTTTATGCACCGTCGAACAACTAAAATGATGGTTGCGTTTGCTCGGGCATAAAACAGAAGGTAATAAAGCCGAAGTGATGCAAACGAGTGGTGCAAACGAGTGGTGTCTTTTAAAAATTGAACTAGAATTGCGAATTTGAACTAAAAAAAAATATTCAAAGTATTTACCAACTTGATGATAAAAATATAAGAGCACTAAGTAATTGCAAATAAACTAAAAGGCAATGCGCTAAAGTTGCATTCTCGAGGTGATTTGATTGCAATGCCTATTAGCAAGTTTTTAATGAAAATGAGCTCTCTCTTTGAAAAAATTTGAAACCAGGCAGTGGCTGACTACCGAACTTTCGAAAATATTTCCATTAAAAGTTGATTCTGGCAAATAAAATTCTAATTGGAGAAGATGAACTGGTTGAATATCTAATTGAGGGTATTCCGGATAACACTTTACGATCGCAAGCTAAAATGCCACGAATTCATAACAAATATGAATTGTTAGAAATATTTCGAAACATTCAATTGTCACGGTATATACCGTGTGATATACTTAAATGACAGCAGATAATTAATATGTGCAGTCGAGTTATGGACAACAGGCAGCGGGAGTCGTGAGATGCTACAATTGTAACTTCTTCGGACATTTAACAAATGTATGCCGAAAATCCAAACGGGAGCTTGGTGCGTGCCATGTACGCGCAGAAATTGGCCATTTTGCACCAAATTGTCCTCAAAGAAAGTGCCGACCTGTACAACATGTTACCAAATTGACGGAAGGCGATGAATTTGTAAGGTGTTTCATTTATTTATTTATTAATTTCAAATTTAGTTATAAAACTTTATTAGGATCGTCAACTGATACGGGAGGCCCCATTAGTTTTGTTCGCCAACAGTTCGTACCAGATGCAGTAATAAATGGAAACAACAATGTATTCTTAAAATACAGTGGTATAAACAAAAGTCAAAAATAAGTGTCTATGCAAAAATAAAATTTGTGCAAATATTTCAAGATTATTATATGTGTTGTAAGCGCCCCGATACGCCAAAAATGAGAGATGAAACTGATGTTGAGTAGAAAAAAGCCTTTTAATTGTTCTCCGAGAAGGCCCTCATTGTTTTAGTAAGGAAAATACAGGTGATATAGGGCTATGTGTGGGTTTTCGTAGTTTAAATAAGTTAACATTGAAAGATAAGTATCCTCTGCGTCTTATTGATAATAACAGCAAATAAATGTATTTTTTCATTATTCGATCTAAAGAGTACGATCTATCACCAAAAATGCCCCTTCAACTTTCCAGTGGTTTGTTAGCAATGTGTTCGATGATCTGATTCGAGCAGAAAAAATTGCTATTTATTTAGACGATATCATGATAGCTACAAGTAATGAAGAAGAGTATTTAGACATTTTGCAGGAAATTTTTGATAAGTTAGTACAAAACAAATTAGAATTGAGATTAGATAAATGCCACTTTATGGAGTCAGAAATACCCTATTTAGGATATAACCTTTCGAGTAAAGTTATTCGACCGGATGAAAAGAATGTAGAAGCTATAGTGAACTTTCCTATACATAGCAACACAAACGCTGTACAAAGCAGTTTCTCACGAGAAGCTCAGCCTCTATACAAACTTATACAAAAAAGCTTTAAATTTACATTTGGAGAAGACAAGTTACAGAGTTTTGAGAAACTTAAAAATAAATTAATAGAGTCTCCTACCTTAGCGATTTACGACCCAAGGGGTCCCAAGGAACTTTGTGCAATATTATTACAAAAAAAGAGCGACCACTAATTTCACAAAGTCTTTTTTTCGAAACCTACTAGCGAGCCCGAATCTAAATACCAGAGCTTTGAGCTGGAAATACTTGCAATTGTTTATGCACTCCGGAGATTTTGGGTATATCTGCAAGGATTGAAGTTTAAGATAGTCACTGACTGCAATTCACTCACTGAGAATAGCGAGATGGGCACTTGAATTGCAAAATTTTCTATATGTTCTCGAACATCGTAATGGAAACAGAATGCTCCATGTGGTCACACTTAGTCGCACTTCAAATATCCTAGTTCTTGAAAAAAAAAACACGTTTGAGCAAAATTTGTCAATTTGCCAAAATCAGGATAGAAAAATTATTGGGATCCGGCAGAGCCGGAACTAGCTGCTTCAGCGCCTGTGGCAACAACCTTGCTTGCGCCCTTACCATATAGTATAATGGAAACCGATGTTGCCCAAATCAAAAATCATATATTTACAAGTGAAAGAACGTACATCTTATTTTCAATAATAATTTATACAAGGATCGCTTATATCGTTCAGAATAATACTTTTCTGGATTTCGCCTCTGCAAATAAATCGATTATTTTATCGAAATTGAGACGTGTTGTAGTATCCTTCTCAATCGACAAAATAGAAATATTCGCCAACCGTTCCTGTCCTAAAGAGGAACGAAGATAAGATTTGATGAGTTTTAGCTTACTAAAAGAACGCTCGCAAGTAGCCGTCGTAACAGGCATGCATAAGAATATTCTCAGTGCTGTTGTTATGTTCGGATATACATCCTCGAGCGACAAATCGAATATTTTTTCTAATACATTCAAATGGTTCATGTCTTTGGCTTCACTCTTCAGCGTCGTTGCTTGAAATTTGAAACTCTCAATTTCTGATGAAAATTCATGCGGATCCAAGTCATCAGGATATTTGATAGCGAGATCTGCCGCTATTTTGGTTAGTTGAGTAACACTGGTGTTCACAATTGCTTGACCGCTCAAAAATGCGAAATCATCGGCAACTTCATTTAAAGCGATGAACCGGGTATTCATTTGGGCAATCATAAGATCAAGAACTTGGATCAATCCTGCTTTGAAATGAGTTTGGGCACTTATAGATGGAGATTCATCTTTCGCTTTTTCTCCCGGCATCATTTTCTTTGGTCGTTTTCGAGTATCTTGGAAATCTGGTGTTACTTGCAATTGTTCAGCTGTCACAATTGATGGTTGCAAAATTTTTGTGAAGAAAGTCTCTCGGTATATGGTTAATTGTGACAGCAATCTATTTATTATTACATTTACATTTTGCAATCTCTCCGTCACTATTCATCTGTGCTCGACCTGAGTGAGTTGCGCTTTGACCGGAAATACTACCAATTTTTGTTTTTCAAATGGCACCTACATATTTTTCCCTTGATTTTGGAATAGGAACTAATTATCCTATACAATAACGTAAAACGACTAATGGCAAGTTTCCATGGATATTATAAATAGGAACCTTGATGTGTAGTTGATATTGCTAGATTAGGATACAATTTTCAAATACTATTTTCTTGGAATTTATGCACATTGTATATTATTCTAGAGGGGAATGAATGTTTATTCCAAAACTGAAGAAAAAACATGTATGTGTCGTTTGAAAGACAAAAATTGACAGTATTTCCGGCTAAACCGGAAGTTATACCGAAAATCAGAAAGCACCTTCCGATAGTCCTCATTGTCTATGGAAAACAAAATCTACAATTTGCACAATTTTACATCATTGCATCATATGTTATTGAAAAAAGCATGCGTTTTGTCACCTGGATCACAGATGAACACAGATTGTGGCCGACTGGCCTATAGCACAACACACGGGACGGCCGGCAGTGGGCACAGAAACAGGACTGACAGACTCGCACTAATAGCGTGGCGCCCCCGATTTCTGGAATAGCACGTCCACGGGTGCCCTTGCTTTGTGCGCGCCTCGCGACGATTACATTCGCACTGGCACGTGTGGTACTGCCGCATTGCTGCCCACTGCACTGGCTCTGGCGCTGCATTTTTTTCGGTCCGTTCGCGCCCTATGTTTATTCCAAAACTGAAGAAAAAATTGTTTAAAATCTTTAGACAGGCCAGATAATATACTACATATGGAATTGGCGAAGTTTTGATAAGGTATACTAGTAGCACTGGTAGACACATAATTTGTGACATGAAAATTCTTAGGTGTTTCTAATGTAGTTTGATAACTTGAAGTCAAATCTGAAAACAGAATTCTTCTATCACCCACAGATATTCTGTAACCTGCGGCTTTAGATTTCACAATACATAGCATTTCATTATATTGCATCATCTCATATTTTCATACGATCAGGGATTTATCCGGTTTAGACCGGTTCTGCCAGCTTGTTTGAAGTAAACAGTGTATTTTACGATCATTTTATTTTACAAAATTTATCAGTAGACTAACGGTGTTGGAAACGGTTACGTGTTCTATGTTTGAATACCAAAACGTTTTTGAGTTCACATTCTTTTACGTTTTTGAAAGTAGGGGAAGGTGGGGTGGGCACGGGGGGAATATTTTTTTCCCTAGTATAGGTTGACAGCTGCAACCAACTGTCATCGGCTCGTCTCATACTAAGCTCAGTTTCTATATAGCACTCGAGCTGTGAACACTCTGCGACAACAAAAAGAAATTCGACACTCCGAAAGTTTTTTTTCAACTCTGTGTACAGTTGATTTTTTTCACATTTTCCAATAAATTCATCCAGGTAAATATGTTTATAATATTAGTTGAGCCTTTAGCCTTCGACACACTAAAGAAATTTTGCACGAATTTACATTGTGTTCATTATCCACCGCCATTTTGCAAATATGAGCGTTTGGGGAATCTCGGGGAAAGTCGGGCCACATAGTTTTTTACATTTGACATGCTAACTTCATATATTTGACGTGTATAAGTGATTTTTCGTGCAGAATTTCAACAACACAATAGTTTTTCAACATTTCCTGATAGTTTCGTGCTCCGAAAAATTTTTTTTAGTCATTATGCCGCGGTACTATCCCAAACAAGAGAAAATTGTTGATTTCGACAACATTTTGGAGGCGATCAAGTCGGTGAAAATACATCACAACAGCGTTCGACAATCTGCGACGGCACTCAAAATTCCGAGGACCAACCTGATGCGTTATATTGCAGCATTTGATGGTGCGAGCATCGAAGTTACTACTGCCAACGACGATGGGCACAAAAACAGTGAGTTCTGCTGGTTTCTTTCTTTTTCTTTCATCGAATAATAAATAATTTTTTTTTATTTCAGATCTTCAACATCGAACAAGAGAAGGCGCTGATAAGCTACATTCTCCAGGCCAGCGACATCAACTATGGAATTAGTTTGATGGAGCTTCGTCGGCTCGCGTATGAATTTGCTCGGAAAGTTGGCGCGTCGTATCCGGATCCATGGAACGACAATCAACAGGCGAGTAAGAATTGGCAGTTGGCGTTCATGAAACGCCACAAAAATTTGTCACTGCGAACACCAGAGCAAGTAAGCCAGAGCCGTGCGAAGCGATTATTAATAAGCAATGCCAAAAATGATGTAATAAAACAAAACTGCGAAGCGATTCAAAAAAGAGAATGTCGATGCATTCTTTGCCAACCTTTCATCCGTTCTCGGTAAGATGCCGTTTGAACCTCACTGAATATGGAACATGGATGAAACCGGGTGCCCGACCGTGCCAACCAGACCTGTCAAAACCATCGCGCGCAAAGGACAAAAGCAGGTCGGCTCATCAACATCTGCCGAAAAAGGCACCAATGTGTCTTTGGCTTTAGCCGTCAGCGCTAGTGGCCAGTCTATACCGCCATTCTTCCTCTTTCCCCGAGTCAACATGAAAGAGATTTTTATGACTCATGCGAGTCATGGCGCTGTTGGTGTTGCGAACGGTTCTGGTTACATGAACCCTGACGTATTCCCTCAATTCATGCGTCCTTTCATCAAGCACACCGGTGCTAATGCCGATTCGCCAACCATGTTGCTGCTGGACAACCACGGTTCGCATTTATCGATCGAGGCGATAGATTTGGCGTTGGATCATGGCATCACGTTGCTGTCTTTTCCGCCGAAATGCACGCACAAAATGCAGCCGCTAGATGTTGCGGTATTTGCACCATTTAAAGGCATGATGACCGTGAAGCATGATGCATGGAAAAAGTCCAACATTGGTGTCACTTTCGATATGCATCATGTGCCGCTCCTTGTCGATCAGTGCCTGGATGTTATGTTAACGCCGAAAACCATCAAATCCGGCTTCCGAACAACTGGCATTTACCCGTTCGACCCGCAAATTTTCACTGAAGTTGACTTTGTCGCTTCGGAACTGAGCGGCGAAAATTTGTTCGGTGACGAAGAGAAAGACGCCGACAATCAACGTCGAGTTCTTGCCTCTGGTGATGCCATTGTGACTGCTGCGAAATGAGGAGGGGTGTCAACGTCGGAGGCATCGACAAGTGCCCCAGCTTCAACAAGTGGTGCTGCATCATCGTCGTTGTCTCTTGTTTCAGCTCCACAGCTCCGTGATGCATTGAAATCGGTTGGCCCGTTGAAATGGGCACACCTGCGCCGAAATCAAAACGTGGCCGCAAGACAATGGAGTCAACGATTTTGACATCGCCTGAGGTTGTCGCAGATCTGCGTGACAAGGCCGAAAAAAGCGGCAAAAATTGACGAAGGCAGCCGATGAACCAGCAGCCAAGAAGCAAAAAGGCCGTGGCAAATCGAAGACGCCACGGAAGAGAAGCCCGTCTCCGACCGAAACCGACATCGAAGAGAACTTCGATTTTTGCACGATTTGCAAGAAAAAGATGCCGAATCGTAAAAACACGGCCCATTGCATCGTTTGTGATCGAGGGGTTCACTTGAAATGTGCCGGACCAAACCCGAACACTTACACCTGCATCCACTGCGAGTCGGAATAATTATTTTCGCCAATTCCTATTTTTCTTATTATTTATGAATCTCAATTTCATTTCCATTGATAAATAAACGTTTTTCATCGGTAACAATCATGTTTTAATCGATTTACAGACTGGCCCGACAAAATCGCAAAATCAGGTTTTTTGCGCCAATGGCTATAACTTTTAAAGGAAAAGAAGGAAGGTTACGACTCGCACTACAATACATCCATGCTTTGGAATTTTCACAAAAAATAACTTTTATGTGACTTTTTAACCGAAATCAAAACGTGGCCTAACATTCCTACTGTGTTTAAGATTTTTAGGTACAATGCCTAGGCAGTGCGTAAATAGTGCCAACAGTTTTTGTTACGTGTGCGGAGAACTAACTTTTAAATCGCAAAAACATTATTTTACTCCACTTGTGCTAAAAGCTTACGAAATTGGTGTTAAAGTGACGGATCAAGATGGGCCCCTCTATCTGTCGTAAAATTGTTAACAGCTTCGTTAAAAGGTTCAAATCGCCCTTTACAGTGCCAATGGTGCTCACATCTGTTGTAAAATTGTTAACAGCTTGGTTAAAAGGTTCAAATCGTCCTTTACAGTGCCAATGGTTTGGAGAGAAACTAAAGACCCTGTTACATACTGCTATTTTTGCCTCACGAATATTAAAGGCATTGGACCGAAGTCTTAACATTTGGTAAAGTACTGTAATTCACCATCAGCTTTAAGACCTGTCACAGTGAACAAACACACAGTGAACAACTTCGTATTCCAAAATCAGCAGAATCTTGGAGTCTCGATGAAGAACTATAATCGAATAACTCTTCAAGTGATGTTACGGAAACCGCAAAGGAAATGACAACCGATCCTTTATTTGATTTACCAGGATTTTCAACAGCGCCGCATCTAATTTCACAGGGTGAACTTAATGACTTAGTCCGAGATCTAAACCTTTCAAAATTGCAGTCCGAACTTTTAGCATCCAGACTAAAAAGTTGGAACCTTTTCCAAACCTTTTCTTAAGTAGGGAATCTCGTATACTATTCAGAAGTCAACCTTTTGTTTACTGCACTAGTACAGAAACATGATTAACGTAAATACCAAACAAAATTATGGCCTGAGAACTTACTCTGATCAGAGAGAATTATTTACACGGAATAGGAAAGAGAAAATTTTTGCACAGTTATTAAATAAAACGACCGCAAAATGGAAAGTAAAAAGAGAGAACCAAACATCTACATCTGTTTCAAAAATTTGGCGTGCGGTGAAACGAAATTCTAACATTGTACATGAGCAAATGCAGAAAGCGCCACTCTTGAAACAACACTTTACTATTGGTCCTAGGTGATTTTTTTGGAAGAGAAAAAGTTCAACTTGATGGTCCAAACGGTTTTTTGGTTTTAACGAAAAGAACCAAGATATTTTTCGAAGCGTAACTTCGGCGGAGGCTCCCTTATGGTATGGGCGCATTTTCAAATTCTGGGACAGTACCGTTGGCATTCCCTTCTTTCTGAATAAATAGTTTCGAATACCAGGAAGTATTAGAAACAAATCTGCAAAAATTCATACGACCAAGTACACGAAAATGTGGCTTACGTTGAAGCGTTGAAGTATCGATGTTTTAGAATGGCCAGCTTGTTCTACCTTCTTATTACACCAATGCTAAATCGAATATTCGCATTTATTAATAATAAAGAAAACACAATTATTAGGAGAAAAATTTGTTTCTTATCTTTCGTGGTGAAACACCGGTTTCTGTGCATTCCCCTTACTACCCACAATAGTAGAAAGAGTACCGTTAGAAAAAAATGTTTTTTTTACAATTTTGAGAGTTACGATAGAGCTTTAAATTAACAGCAATATTTCACAGAAATATAATGTCTTTATAGCAATGAAACAAAACGTATATTTCTTAATGATCATACGACCCTTTTCTCGACCCTCTTAAATATTTTGTACCATCTTACTTTTTTCAAAAGTAGCTTGATTATATGTCACGATCGGCACTCGGAACATGTCGGCTTAACTTTATTTTTCACACAAAATTTTATACAGTTTCCTTGATCCATTTTTTGAAGTAAGCAGAAATCGAAGACGTACCAAAACGAGTCCAAGCAAAAGCTGTCAAAAATTAACTAAGTACATGCAAAATGGCCGAGCTTGCCAACTAGATATACTTTTGTACAAACCTCATATAAGAAACTGCCGATTAGTAGTACTTTGGGAGCTAGGCTAATTTGTGGGACGGATCTAATTAAACTGCGTGCACAAACAAAATCCATAAACAAATTTTCGTAGACACCTTTTTATCTTCATGTGAACTTTGATATCCATATATCAATTCATGTGTGTTTGGCACCTTAGACTACAGAAGCATTTAAAAATGATAAAGAAAAAGAAATTCGTAGTGGATTGAAGCCCATCGGAAACAAAAGACAAAATCACAAAGATTAGGAGAAAAGTAATTTACGGCCAATCGGAAGCCGCGAAAATGAAGAGGAGGAGCGGGGTTGAATTTTTAAGTGTTAGGAACGATGTTTTTAAGTTGCATAGACATTATAGACTTTTTTCACATAACCTCAAAATGTATGTGAACAATACTCTTTCACGAAATTTTATAGAAATTTATCTTTTTATGTCAATGTCTTACTGAATGCTTAAACTTAAAATATTTATTTATTTATATTGACGTAAAATCGAAAAAATCCTAACTAAAAAAATGACAAGTTAAAATATCAATTTTTGTTTAAGTGAGTATGTTTTATGTTAATGGAAATCTCTACTTTCTATAGTATAAAATTTAAAGACATTAATATGGTAGATTTGCTAAGTAAACACAAAAAAGAGCCCACTAAACGATTCTTTTAATATCATCAACAGGGTATATAAATTTTGCCAAGATGTTTGGAATACCCAGAAGGCAACGTCGAAGACCCTTTAACATATGTAAGTATAGTATATAAGTCAATTAAGCCCTGTCAATCTGTGTGTCTGTCTGCAGGTTGCCTTTTATTATTCGGGATTTGGCAATCTAAGTGTTGCAATATGGCAACTATAACTCTATCATAAAGTTTGAAAAATTTTATGTTATACGTACTCAGAACGTTTTGACATAAGAGCGCTATTTGTGTTGTTTGCAGTTACTTAAAATATTCATATCGGCCAAAAAAATGGAATTATCTCGCGAACATTTTCGCAAGATTATGTTTTACAACTTTCGACGTGGATTATCTGATGATATTGTGAATCCAATCGAGATCGTAGATCACCCTTAGTGCGCGGCCACGCACTGAGCGATGAGCGGCTGAGCGATGAGCGACGAAATTAAAACATATGAAATGCCATTGAAGTGGCCACGCAGTAAGCGATGAGCGATTGAGCGACTGAGCGATTTCTCTGCGACTGAGCGACGTCGCTTAACAATTAAAACATGTTCTAATTTTCAGTTGACTGCTGAGCGACGAACAGAAAGAATGGACAAATTTAACATTGAAATGCTTATTTCTGAGGTGCAAAGCTACCCGGTTTTGTGGCAGGATAGCTACAAAGACTTCAAAAATAAAAATATCACTGACAACATATGGAAAAAACTGGGAGAAATATGTGGTTGTTCTGGTGAGTGTTTTTTTATTCATAAAAAAAATTGATTGTTAACATATTAACATGAACATCAAGCAATATATCAAAAGATTGTATAGACATACGTAGATATTGAAAGAATCTATCTGGAAATTTAGGTAGATTTTGATATAAATGATTAAATTCACCGAACTTCCATCTTGTTTGGTTTATAGGATGAACCCCATACTTTCTCTTTTTATACGTAGCAAGATTCTATAAACATGATGTCTTTTTTCAAGCAGTAATATACGCTGTACAGCCCTTGACAACGGCATTTTAGCAACTAATCGCTCAGTAAAAAGCCATACGTCGCTCAGCCGATCAGCCGCTCATCGCTCAGTCGTTTACTGTGTTGCCGCGGCCTAAGACGAATATCATGGCGGTCGTCCAAAATAAGTTGTTGTTTGGAAACTATTGGTGCTGCGCGCAAACTGATATTACAAGACAACTATAGGCATTAGTGGGAGCATACATTCAATATTGCATGAACATTTGATCGTGAACGATTTTTTTCACTTGGTATCCCACACAATTAGTCAATCGGTCAAAAAAAGAATAGGGCTCGGTGCTTGAAAATACGTCTATGAAATTATGACAGATGATAAATCTTGGATTTATACGAGGACTGGACAAAGAAGCAAAACAAATGGATCTAGCAGTGAACGAGAACAAGACGAAATATCTCTTGTCATCAAACAAACAGTCGTCGCACTAGCGACTTGGCACTCATGTCACTGTTGACAGTCATAATTTTGAAGTCGTAGATAATTTCGTCTATCTTGGAACCAGCGTAAACACCACCAACAATGTCTGGCTGGAAATCCAACGCAGGATAACTCTTGTCAACAATAAAAACCAATCTCTATAAGTCGCTCATAATTCCCGTCCTGCTATATGGTGCAGAGGCTTGGACGATGACAACAACTGATGAGTCGACGGTTCGAGTTTTCGAGAGAAAAGTTCTGCGAAAGATGTATGGTTCTTTGCGCGTTGACCACGGCGAATATCACATTGGATGGAACGATGAACTGTACGAGATATATGACGACATTGACATAGTTCAGCGATTAAAAGACACCGGCTACAATGGCTAGGTCATGTTGTCCAAATGGACGAAAACACTCCAGCTCTAAAGTATTCGACGCAGTACCCGCCGGGGGAAGCAGGTGAAGAGGTAGACTCCGTTGGAAGGACCAAGTGGAGGAGGACACGACTTCGATTGGAATATCCAATTGGCGCCACGTAGCGAAAAGAAGAAACGGCAATAATCGCGTAAGCGGTGTCTACGCCAGTAAAGAAGAAAAAGTATATCACGAGTGTAGAATGCATGTTTTTCGATGATTAAAATCTGTTTTTGTTCTATAACATAAAACACAAACTACGCATGATGCATAGATGCGCGATCTAGCCCTTCAGTTTTAAAGATATCGATCTGAAATTTTGCACACATTCTCTTTTCCCCAAGCTGCTCGTCGAAACCGCGGGTACCGGACCACTGCCATACAAACTAAGCTTTTTCATTTGACGAGATATCTTCAAATTTTGCAAGAGTTATTGCCTAAGGCAATAATACAATATTTTAAATTTAAATTGTTAAGATTGGATAACTATTCCATATATCTGCAAGACAAACTGAACGATCGGAATCAATTTCCTCTGGGGAATTTTTGTATTTTGTATTTGTTAGGTGTAATAAATAATAGGTAGATGAAACAAAGAAAAACAGATTAGAATCGTTTTTAGCTGTTTTTGCATTTTATGAGCAAATTTATTATAGTAAAATGTAATAATTTTACACCATTAGATAGTAGATATTTCAGCGAACCTAAGGCCTACTAACTTTTTGTCACCCTAAAGGTAAAAAATAATATTTTGGATAAAAGAAATGCATCGAGTTTGTGACAATAAATTTTCACCAAATTTTTAAAAAGAAAAAAGAAATTCAAAAAGAAATTCGTAATTAAAATAAAAATACCCCTCTTGGTTATGTGAATGTTACACATAAATTTTGTGATTATATTTTTCTATAAGGCTCGTAGTTTTTAACCCTATAACATATACTTATATTTATCATACTTAACCAAGGGGAGGCCCTTGGATTCATTCTTGCCGTTGACGCTTGAGCATATATAATTGTTAAAGTATGATAAATATAGTATTTAC
Organism: Bactrocera tryoni; assembly: GCF_016617805.1. Lineage (NCBI taxonomy): Eukaryota > Metazoa > Arthropoda > Insecta > Diptera > Tephritidae > Bactrocera > Bactrocera tryoni. Next base: position 17,990,505 of record NW_024395977.1, read on the forward strand.
GAATTGAGTGGAGATATTTTCTTGAGAACAGTGTACGTTGTCGCTGAAAATAGATTCTGATATTCTGATTTCATATCAATGATTATTACTAAAACCATTCAATTTATCCAGAAAACCATTTAAATTATTCCAGCTGACTTAATATAACGAGTGTATTTACGTGGTGTATATCATAAGACATTATGGTACAAAAAATGAAAAATCTGTTCCTAAATGTGTCTAAAAACGGGTAATAAATATTACCTAATCGTTTTTAGTTATTTATAACATCTGAAACTTTTCGAGATTTATATATTCTTTATTTATGAATCATTAGAATAATGAGACTAATAGCCCTGACAGACGACAGCGCTAATTTGCATTAGCGGGCTTAATTTACATTTACTTGCGCATTTGACGCATGTTAATGCAAATTTGTACAGTGGCGGATCCAGAGACGATTCTTGGGGGAGGGGAAATTGAATTTATCCTTCGATTTGGGTTTCAAACTTATTACTGCGAGAGAAATACAGTACAAATTATGAAACAAAAATTATCAATTCCAATTTTTAGGTAAACTAAGTGGTTATAATCGAAAAGTCAACCGTATACATGCATTACATAGTGGCTCATTTTATTAAAAATTCAAACAGAAAAATCCTTTTACATTGCGTGTTTCATAACGCAAAACGATGACTGCCAAGTTTTGCGAATCTTTCGATGACTTCTTCGGCGGTAATTTCGATGTCATGATGCATATGAAGCAAAGCTAATCCAACTAGTCTTTCTTGGATCATGGTCGTCCTAAGCCATGTTTTGATGCGTCGAAGATAAGAGAAAGAACGTTCAGAGCTCGCGTTTGTTACGGGAAGAGTACAGAATACTCGGAGATAGGTGTGGATTGTTCGGAATATGTCGACATCACATTTTCTTAATGTTTCCAGTGCAGAAGTTGGAATTTCGCTGCCTTTAATTTTTTGTTGCTGCTGCCAGTGACATTGCCAGTAGCTTAATTCACCTTTGAATTTCAATTTTTGTACGCTTTTTTCATCATCCAGAAGATTCCCGAATCTTTCTATCAAGCATCCGATTAGATCATCGATTTCGTTTTCTTTTAAAAGACTTGCTTTTTCTGGGAGCAACACACTCAATTGGTAACCATCCAAAACTTCTTGTGAAAAACGAGCTTTTAAATCTTCTTTGATGGTATCCAGCAGAGTTATGTAGACAGAGACCCTGTAGTAATCTTCGCAAGTTTTCACGTCGTAATATTCGCGTTTCGTTTGTCGGCCACATGTTCTCGGTTTCGCTTGCACAAAGCCGATATGAGAATTGTTGCTTTGCCTGCTGTTTCTCTGTTCTTCCACTCACTGAGTTTTGACAGAGCTTCGATGATCAACGGTAACTTCGCAACAAATTGAAGGACAGCATCGTGACTCTCTACCCATCTTGTTTCACACAACTGGACAATTTTTTCACCAAGTATCTTTGCTAATACAGTCACACGTTTTGGAAATGAGTTCTTGAAGAAACACGGAGTCATGACAGCATTTTTTGTTTCTCTCGGAATTTCGTTGACTGCTCCGATATCTGACAGCATGACCGCACATCCATCAGCCCCTATCGTAGTGCATTTCTCCATTGGGAGATTCATTTTCTTCATTGTCTGTCAAACCGATTTAACAGCTTAGCGAAGGTCTATCATATTTGAGATCTACATTTCAAAGTCGCCCGTGGCGTAGTGGTTAAGCTGGCAGGTCACTTGCGCAGCCTAGGGTTCGAACCCGGCAGAATATTTTTTTTCTACAAAATGTGAATAAAAATCGGGAACGTTTCCCGACAGAGCCAGGAAAATTTCCGTGCCTGATTTCCAGGCGTTTCCGGACCAGCTGTTATCGTCGGGAATCGCCGGGTGCCGAGGACGAGGGCAAATTAAAACTCGGGTTCTATATGCAAAATTGGCCACTACTATTGTTGAATAAACAAACCTAACCTAAATTTTTATGTAAACACTCGTTTGAATGTAAGTGAAATTTCACCACGCACAAAAGTGAACAGTAAAATCGAAACAACATCGATATTTACCATTTAAGATATTCAAAATTGGGCACTTTATTTTCCAGAATAAGGTATAACTTCACAGAAATTGACGAAAATGAAATGGGTAACTTCGGCAACTTATAGTTACTATATAGATGATTCCGCTCAGTTGGGCATACCGTGATTCTATTGGACAGTCAAGTTGAGGCATTTTTGGCGAGATAAACGGATTTAAATGAAACGTCACCATGCGTCGAATGTTTTTACAATCCATAGTACCAATTGTACAGTATGAGACATATACGAGGTGTGTTCAAAAAGTATCGCGACAGTTTTCTGACAGTTTTCTTCGGTTGCAGGGGCGTGGTGCATCATGAGTTCTTGTCACAGGGAAGAACGGTCAATAAGGACTATTACCTGCAAGTTATGCGCAATTTGCGCGAAGCAATCCGCCAGAAACGCCCGGATTTGTGGAAGAACAAAAATTGGCTTTTGCACCACGATAATGCCCCTGCTCACACATCGTTGCTTGTGCGCGACTTTTTGGCCAAAAACAACACCCTAATGATGCCGCAGCCACCGTATTCCCCAGATCTGGCCCCTGTGACTTTTTCTTGTTCCCTAAACTGAAGAGTCCCATGAAAGGACGACGTTACGCTTCTCTTGACGAGATAAAGACGGCATCGAAGGAGGAGCTGAAGAAGATAAAAAAAAATGATTTTTTGAAGTGCTTCGAAGATTGGAAAAACCGTTGGCACAAGTGTATAATATCTCATGGGGATTACTTTGAAGGGGATAAAACAGATATTCATGAATAAATAAATAATTTTTGAAAAAACACAAAATTCGCGATACTTTTTGAACACACCTCGTATGCCCGCAGAGATATCGAACCTATGGGGCATTCGATAGTCGCAAGCGGCATCATGTCTTTATGTTTTTTGTGGTTCATGGTGTCAACTGACGCTAGCTGACACCAGGAACTACGAAAAACATATAGACACGATTCCGTTTGCGACTATCAAACGCCTCATTAATTCTATATATCTTTGGGGCATATATGTCTCATACTGTACTCAAGACTTCGACTCTTTCTCAATTCAGAATTTAGTACTTCCGCTGTGAGTCGCCCAGAAAAGGGTTGAATAAGTTTAGACAGGTCATATAATGCAATTTATGATAGTATCTTGTTGTTGTCATTTCCATAGTGTATTTGGTGAGAAGAGTGTCACTGTTGTACTTTCATTTTTTTATTGCTGAGAATATTTTTCTAGCAAACAAGTGAAACTTTCAGGTTCAAAAGTTTGCTTGCGATTCCAAGGGGGGCAAATTTCCCAATCAGCTGTCCAAATGCACAAATCTGCCGACTGTTACCACAAAATTTTAATGCGCATTAGCGTTGCTTAATGCGTATTAATTTTGCTCGTCTGTCAGGGTATAAATGCACAAATCTGTCATCTGTCACCATAAAACTTCGATGCGTATTAGCGTTGCTTAATGCACATTAATTATGCTCGTCTGTCAGGGCTATAATAGCCTTGACATACGAGAGCCCTAATTTGCATTAGCGGGCTTAATATGCATTAACTTGTGCATTTGATCCATGTTAAAGCAAATTAGTAATGCACAAAAATTTCGTGCATTCACGGCCCAAAATTGGCCGATTTTTGCTATTGTTTGAAAGATGTCGCTTGAAGTCTGCCGCCTCCTTTGTGTTAACAGCTTCAGAGGTCATCAGTTTCTACATTTCTAATTTAATTATGTGCAAGTATATTAACAAAATAAAAATTTATATTTTTAGATGGCAGAAATAAACGACGCACAGTTTGCAAGAATGGATAGAAATATTCTTACTTTCTCGCACACTTTTTTCGCGTTACAATGAAGTAATGGTTTCAATTGCTCTTTGTTTTATTTTAAAGTATTTAATAAATCATTAAATTTATATTGACATTCCAAAAATACCAAAATTGCCATTAATAATTTCCTCTTATTAATTTTTACTTCACTTTTTTTTAATAAATAAGCAAATTTAACAATCAGCTGTCTAAATGCACAATTCTGCCGTTTGTCATAAATATATATAAAATTTTATTCCGTATGAGCAATATCATAGGATATCCAAGTGGATGTGACAAATAGATTGAATTGCAATTTGTAGTAACTGATAAAGTATAGGCAAAAACAACAAATAAAAAGTCCTAACACCCAAATGACAGAAAAGTAAACATAACAAGTAAGAAAGGACTACTTCGCGCATTCTAATAACATACTAATAAAATTTGTCCATTTTTTCATTGAGAAACCTCACAAACCCTCACCAATCTATATCTAGTAGTGTCAGCCGGATGCTTGAAAAACCTAGTATTCGTAATATGTGGTCTGGGTCAAGTTTTTGCCCAATTAGGCACAAAGATACAACGCTATGAACAAAGACGCCTTTCATTTCTATTTGATCACGTATGAAAACATATGTATGCGGTATACAGTCACCCGAAAGTTCGAAAATCTTTTTATAAGAAATATTGGGTTAATGGAAGTACTGATCCGATATACAAAACTCATTTTTTACATACAAACATACTACATCAGAAAAGGATTCTCTCAGCATTTAAATTTTATATCTCACACATTGGCCGACATTTTCGGTCAAAAGTATTGGAGTAATTTCTAGCCTAGACAGGCTGCCAAAGTTTAAAAAAACTATTCGTGCAAGGTTTTATATCGTTATATTAATAGCGTAAACGACTAAACGATATTGGCTATTTTTTTAGTGCAGATGTACCAATGCGATCTTTTTGATTAAATTACAGTTCCATATCTTATTTTAGTGATTAGTTATGGCACTTCGTAGATTTTCGTCTAATGCGGTTTTGTGGGCGTGTCGTCCGTCATACTTTTTAGCCAAAGAACGCGCATATTCAAGATATCTAAATTTTTACTCAAGTTACAGCTTGCACGGACAGTCGGACAGACTAATAGTCAAACGAAATTCAACTTGTTTCAGCATCCTGATCATTTGTGTATATTAAACCCTATATATACTTATATCGCTTGGTTTTAGGTGATACATACAACCGTTAAGTGAACAAACTATTATACTCTGTACCAAAATTTTTCAAGGGTATAACATCAAAAAAAACAAAGTAACGAATGGATAAGTTTGGGTGCAAACGAACATTTGATACTCTTACAACTTGGAAGAATCAAAGCCAGGGAAATAATTTAAGGTGTAAAACGTCAACCAGAGGATTGAAAGCCAATTTAATATATACATACATATATACCATTTATAACTTATGCACTGACAGCCACATAAGGTTTGTTAGAAAAACGAAAATCATTGTATGTAGTATATGGGAGTTGGGGTGGTATCGACCTGATTTTATTTTTTTTTTTTTCAATACCACCTAGTAATACCCGCCTCATACTAAATAACCAACCACATAGAGTAAAGTACCCGGATCTTCGAATATCCTGGCATTAGTTATATTGGGTTTGGTCAAGTTTTCGCTCAAATTTTTCTATTTCTCTCTATCATTGTCTTTGAGATAACTTACATATTGGCCGATATATGCGGTACAAAGTCACTGGATTTTCGAAAACATTCAAGTATATGGGGGCTAAGGGAAGTATTGGTCCGATTCAACCCCTTTTTGACATATAGATATGCCATTGTGAGAAAGTGGTTATTAATGAATTTAAATTATATATTTCATACATTGACCCATATCTAAGATCAAAAGTCTATAGGTACAGCGGTCCAAATATTCGATACCTAAGGGCTTTAACAGTTTTTGTTGGATATGAGTAATTTTTGGTCAAAAGTTGCAACTCTATTGGTTTAGGAGATATGTACATTGAACTTATTCGATGGCGCGGCCACCCTCAGCTTTTCGATTTTTTGCCCACAAGTGCTCCATGCTACTGAGATCCCGTTCCGCTTGAATGGCAACTTTATGCTATAGTGAGCCGCTCTGAACAATTTCTTTCGATATTACATTATTTCTATGAACAATAACTCATACCAAATTTCGTGAAGATATATCGTTAAATGAGGAAGTTTCCCATGCAATCATTTGGTTCCGATCGTTCAGTTTGTATAGCAGCTATATGCTATAGTAAGCCGATCTTAACAATTTCTTCGTATATTACATTATTATGTTATAGTGGTTCTATATCGGTAGTACCGACAAAAGAGCAGCTTCTTGAAGAGAAAATGACGTTTACAAAATTTCAAAATGATATCTTAAAAACTGAGGGACTAGTTCGTATACAAATATGTATACTGGGGTCAACATATTCGGTACAAAGTGTTTTGAACAGTTTCGGTTGGATTTGGACAATTTTTGGTCAAAAGGTGACATACTTTAAGGGAACTATTACTGAAAAATTGTATTCCGTTATGTTACCTACTTTTTGATTTGCGTACAGGAAAGTGAAAGAATCAAATGGAATTTTAAATTGTGTTATATGGGAAGTAGGCGTGGTTGTATGTCGATTTGGTTTATACATGACAAAGGAATGCGAAAAGAAGACTACGTACTAAATTTAGTCGAAATTGGTTGGTCGGGACACAAGATATGGGAGTTCATCAAAAAATGGGCGGGGTCACGCCCGTGGTCAAATTTTCACAGCGGCTCTCATAAAGCTTTTTCATACCATATCGGAGGTAAAATTCAAAGGTCTGGCGTAATTATTTATTGCGCTGTTAGTAGTTTTGACCAGTACCGTTAAATGGAGAGTGAGCGTGATTATACATATTAGAGGGCGGGCCACACCCACTTCCCAAAATTTTTTGCCCACAGGTGCCCCTACTGCAATCCACTCGATGTGTTTTCGGTTAATGGCGTTTTGTGGACGTGGCAGTGGTCCGATTACCCCCATCTTTGATCTCGTAAATTTCTTAGAATCAAGAAACCCGTATACCAAGTTTCATCGATATACCTCAATTTTTACTCAAATTATAGCTTCCACGGACGCACTGACAGACAGACAGTCACCTGGATTTCAACTTTTCTCGTCATCCCTATCATTATTATATATATAGCACTATATCTATCTCGATTAGTTTCGGGTTATACGTACAACTCTTAGGTGAACAAAACTATAATACTCTCTAGCAACTGGTTTCAAGAGTATAAAAAGTGCGGTAGCAGTAGCAGCAAGCAACAGTAGCAGTAAAGGCCACAACAACAACAACAACAACAGCAAGGTACAGACAAAGCCACTAATACATACATATATACAAGTATAATAGGCGCTTACATCAATACAATAAAAATAGATGTTAAACTAATAAACCTCAGATTCATTACACAAAAGCATTTGTGCCGAAAATAATAATTTAAAACGGTAGTTTGAACTACAAACTTAAGAAAAATTTAAGGAAACAACTAACTAAGGGCTTAGATCGAGTGCAACCGAAGACTCTACTCTTGCAACTTGTAAGAATCGAAGGCCGGGAAATATTTTAAGTTTTAAAACCAATCATATAGAGAAAAGTCAGCCGCATGTTCGAAAATCCTGATATTAGTAATATAGGGGCTAGTCCAAGTTTCCGCGCAAATTTATCTATTTTAGGCACAAGGATACACTGTTATGAATAAAACACGCTCTCTTATTTTCATTGAGATAACTTACTTATTGGCCGATATATGCGGTACAAAGTCACCCGGAATTTAGATAATCTTTATATTAGATACATATATGGGGACTATGGGAAGTATTGGTCCGATTCAACCCATTTTTGACACACAGACTGTTTACATAAAGACCCAATTTACTGGGGAATACCAGGCACTAAATTTAGGTTCTTTAATATGCCCTCACACTCGCGCAAGTGTGTAAAATGAAAAAAACTAGCGTATTTAAAAGATTCAAGTTATTTAAAGATGTCTTTGTTTATATAATTATGGTTTTGCAAAATATTCTATTGCATCGAATTGAGGTTCACTGTGTTTGATCGCTGTAGGTCAGCGCGGGATGTAGATCGAAGCAAAAGATGTGGTATATGCGGCGCAGTGTCGAAAAATCTAAAGCGAATGTTGGTGGTCGAATTATGTGTGACGAATGGCGTCTGCTTTCCATCCTTTTTGTTTAGTGGGATGGTGTATACTCGATGCGATGGTGTGGTATGTTGTCCTGTGTGGTGAAGTATAAGTGTGGTGTCATCGGTTATGGGGTATGGTGGTGTACAGTGGGGAGAGGCTTAACTCATTTATACATCCTGGGCCCGCTAGGCGAATATTTTGCCTGGTATTACACGTATGTACTATATGTATATGCGATTGCATGTATTTCGGAGTACTTCTGATAGAGTACCTGAAGGCGCAAAATACCCGTTAATGCTAAAAACGGCCTTGGTTTTAAACATATTTGGTATATATTTGCTTTCGTTTCCTTGATAGAATTATTATTTGTGGTTTCACTTAAAATTTCTTTATCATTTGCCTTTTCTGTGTTATCGGCTTATAAAGGATAGTAACTTCACGCCTGGCTCAGAAGGGATCTTGCGAGAGAATGGCCGAGAATGGAGAACGGCTTTGATTCGTAAAGTAGAAAATTCTTTATAATTAATTAATGCTTTGTATAGCTGATTCCCAATAACCACCAATTTGTGGAGCGCTTACGTAGATGCTTATATTATTCGACTTTTTGGATAATGTTATTATAGGTAATATTTAATTGTGATTTAGGGACTGTCTGTAGACTGTAATTCTGACTTTATTGTTTATGCCAATTTGTGGAGTAATGAAAAATTGTGGCTCTAGTGGTAGTCGTACGACGTACCGACCAATATTTAATCGAGTAGTTGTGGCTTTTGAGAAGTCTTCACAGTACTGATCTTCAAGAGTTTTGTTTGTTATAGGGGGAAGTTTCCTTAACTTTTGAAATTTCCTTAATTGTGAATTAAGGTATTTGTTTAATACAAACTTAGTTAACTTGAGTTGGTATGGTGGTCACTAGTATTATAACTAGTCCATTTTGTTTCGTTGTGCAACGTTTGAGCTTTTTGTGCCTTTGAGAAACATGGTGACTCTTGGCAATTTTTAGAATTTTGGTTTTCGGGATTTGCTTTTGCAATTATACTCGTGGTTCTATTTGTGCAAATGCTTCTTTGAAATGAGATAGAATAGTAATAATAAGCAATTAAATATGCTTCTTCAATTTGTATATGTATGTGCATGTGTCAGGAAATTTTTTGCAAAGTCTTTTTGACCTGACAAAATTATTTCGTTCGTTAATCTTTAAGTTTTTAAACTTCTCGCAAGATATAAGTTTATGCCCTCTTTTGCATAGCAGAGATCTGCAATTATTCCCTTTTTTAAGTTATTGGTTGAATAACACAAAAAAGGGTTTTTGTGAATATAAATCAAAATTCAACATACACAAATATCCACAAAAACACATTTACGCAAGGCACACATAGCAAGAGTATGAACAATGAGTAAGTTTCTTTTCATACGACCCGTTATTGTGCTCATTCTCTCATGAATCAACAATTCAATCAAGACAAATGAAATGATTCAAAGCGCCAATAGACATCAACAGTTTTTTTGAATGACTTAAGTGACTTGAGTATTTTCAGTTTAGCTTCATTGTGTTTGCTCCTTTTTAATTTTTTTTTTTAATTTCTATGTTGGTAATTTATTTCACTACTTATTTATAATGTTTTCATACAGTTTTATACGCAACAAAGAAAATTTTTCGTATGACTTTAAAAGTTACTACTAAGAAATCAACAGGTCGATTTTATTTTTTTAATAGTTTTTATTTGAAAATAACAAAATGAGATCATCCATATTTTAAAAATAACCTATGTACGTTAACAAAATTCATAAATCTTTATATTAATAAATGCACTTGAAAAAAAGGACTAAATTTACTCATTCAAAGGTACATATACAAGCAAATAAGTTTTGTTAAAAAAATTTATAATTTTTTGTTGTAAACTGAATTTAGAAAAAGAATGCTGTCTACTGTCTTTGGCGTTATTCTGTTGCGCTTTTATGTAATGACATTACCGGCAAACGAAAACACTCGCTCTGATGCTGCACTGCTAGAATGGAATGGCAAGAATTTTAAGTGCTAACTTGGACAATCTCGGATATCGTTTGCCATTTTCTCTAGAAGGGCGACATAGTTCATCTGACACATGTTTGCAGCATGTGTTGCTACCCGATTTCTTAAAATATTTTACAAGCTTCTTACAGGATATATATTTAATCTCATCTGTAGATTCAACACTGGATTCTAATAGGTTTGAGAAAAGATGACTTGAACAGTTAAGCCTTTGGTTATTTTCTAATGTCATTTTCACAGTGATTCCTCTGTCTGTGATAAACATAATGCTGTCTAAACTACTTACGCCGAACTCTGCAAATATATCCTGCAGCTTTCTCCTAATATTAAGACCTGTAGCTTGCGAATAATCCATGGACTTCATTCCAAGGACAATATCGTATAATTTGAAGTCCTTCGCAAACTGCAGTGTGGCACATAAACAATCGCGTTTAACATATTCGTCTTTCCGTAAATCAATTGTAGCAAAAACGTAGCCGGATTGTACATTTTCTGTTATTTCAACAGAAAGTTCTTCTTTTTTTCTTTCGCCTTTTTTCCTATGTTGAGCGAAATGGTTGTTGGATCCGGAAGTAAATCGTCAACATCAACATTTTTTCAATACTTTGTGACTATAGCCACCAAAAATTGGACTATTTTTTTAAATCCGGAGCCCTCCACAGAAGAAAACGGACGACAGTCTTCAACCACACAATCAGCGCAAGCTTCTAAAGCTAATTTTTTATCCTCTTCTCTTACTTTCTGTCTGGGCAGTTTAGTTGTATGTGAGGTAAAGTATGTATTTATGTCTATTGAGATTAGAAGTCTGCATGCCATGGCATTTATACACATTTTTACAATTACGACAACATACCATGCCAAGTAATTTACTACGTCATCTTTATCTATTTCTGCAAACATATCCCAAATAGCACTTCTGCCCTTCTGTTTTTTGCTGACCTTATGAATACCCATAGCAATTTTCCCCACTAAGTCTTCCTTTGACTTCATTGTGTAATATCAAATTGAAATAAATTATAATATATAAATATCAGTATATTTACCTTTACAAAAAACCATTAGTACTAAAACAAAACATAACAGACAATAACGAAACAGTTTTTCAGCGCACGATAAGAAATTTACACTTTTATTCTGTAAATTATTTAAATTATTTTTATTCTTTCCTTCAAAAAAGTGAGTAAAGTTAAATTATTTGTCTACTATTGAGAGAATCATAAATTGTTGTCCCTCATATGTGACACTGTGTACTTTGAGGTTTTTTTCTTTTGGTTTTTTTCTTTTCTTAGTAATTTTTTATATTATTATGAGTACTCATTTGCAGCAATTTTTATGTCTCATGACTTAAGTGCACTAATTTTATTGGTACCAATTGCAGATCTCTGGTGTGCACGTAAACAAATTTGAAAGAATCATACGCGTACTGTTTGTAAATTCATCTACACAAATGTATGTAAATATACGCATACATTCATTGTTTCATACGAAAACTCTGTTGTCACGGAAAACCGATGGTCGAACTTCACGTTTTGCCAAAAAGTCAATGTATAAAAGGACTGATGCGATGACAAAGCCTCACAGCATTGTGTTGTGGATAGAAAATCCGGTTATGTGCCACAGAAACAGATTTTTGTGGTTTGTTAAAAGTAAATATCTAATAAGGTACATGAGCGACTACGGATACTTAAGCGAGTCGTACTTAAAACAATAGTTTCTATGTATTTCAAAAAAAAAAACGTGAGATGCAGCAAGATACAGGAAGTTAAGAGGAATTAGCACCTTACCGGAGTACTACTTAACCGGGATTAACTGTACACATAAATCAGAGGAATATTGAATATTTTCTTTGAAACATTTCTTGACTTGAAAATCGACAAATGAACTATGTTGTCAATTTTATTCTAATATATGTGAATACTTACATTTGCAGGGTTGTCACATTTCCCTTCTCATACAAATTTCGGAAATATATTCAATTTGTGATTTTTAGCTTTTGCCATCGTCGGGAAAAGACGCTTGTAGGCAAAGGCATGCTCGAGCAGATGTAATTGCATTTGCTTTTATGAATAAATCGAATTCATGAACATTTGTTGTTGTGTAATTTATTATATTGGTTGTCAAAAAAGTCTTGCGGTATTTTCGTTTTAGTTTTATTCGTCGCATCGGGTCATGCTATACCTTTTTGGAAAGCTCATTTCACGCTAATACGTGTTTCATTGATTGTCGTTCCTTTTAAGTCGTTCGTGAGTTATAGCGTCGCAAACATGGAGCAAAATAAAGAGAAAATACGGCATATTTTACAGTACTACTACGATAAAGGCAAAAATGCATCTCAAGCGGCCAATAAAATTTGTGCAGTTTATGGACCCGGTATAGTTTCCATTTCCACCGCACAACGATGGTTTCAACGTTTGTGTTCTGGTGTAGAGGTGGTCGAAGATGCGCCACGCTCAGGAAGGCCAGTCGTCGAAAATTGCGATAAAATCACTGAATTGGCCGAAAAAGACCGACATAGTAGCAGCCGTAGCATCGGTCAAGAGCTGGGCATGAGTCATCAAAAATTCTTGATTTGAAATTGAATATCTGCAGGATAGATGCGTATGAAAGTTTTAAATGATAAAAGGTGTGATTTATTTTTTATTTTTTTTTTATAGAAATATTTTAAGTTTTTTAGGTAATTATATATCATATATACAAGCATATGAATATATATGATATTATCAAAGATAAGAAATATTTAAAAAGTAGCTTTTATTTGCGCGTAAACTACAAATATTAATTCGAAAGTTGCAGAATTTAATTATAATATTATCATTTGTATGTACGTCTGTAATAGCAATGTAAATTTCTGAGCATAATTTTCAATGAATGCTCAACTCTTTTCACTCATCGCTTTTAAAATTCCTCCTTACGAGCCGATAGTGGTGAAATCCACTAATAGGATTTTGTTAGCTCTGACAGTTCGAACGCCTGTCCAACTGAACCTTCTCTATGTTATACATTCTCTGGTGCCACCATATGACCAAAAATTGTTCAATTCCAACAAAAATCTGAAAAGTAGGCGTGGTTTTGTTACGTCAAATTAAGTTGAAATCGGTTGGTCGGGTTCCGAGGTATGTGATCTCACTAAAGGGTGGGCGGAGCCATGCCCCTTTTCTAATTTCCACACCGGCTCACATAAAGCCCTCTAGTACTATCTCTGAGGTAAAATTGAATGTCTCTGGCGTATTTAGTTACTGATTATTGCGCTATTAGAATATTAGAACAGTACCGTTATATGGAGCAGGGTTATCTCATATTTGGGAGTTTTAGTATTTTAGGAAATGTGTGCATTGAATTTGTTAGAGGGCTAGGCCATGCCCACCTTTCAATTGTTTTTGCACGTGTGTCCTGTGCTACTTCGATCCCTGTACTAACTATATCTTAATTTAGTGCTTAGTTTTCGGTTAATTACGATTTATCGGCGTGGCTGTGGTCCGATTACGCCCATCTACGCATTCGTAATTTTTTCTGTACTAAAGAACTCGCATACCATTATCATATCATGTTTCATCAAGATATCTCAATTTTTACTAAAGTTACAGCTTGCACAGACGGACCGACAGACAATCAACCGGATTTTAACTTTTCTCGTCATCCTATACTTTATTTTTATATATATATAACCTATGTATGTATATAGGTGATACGTAAAGCCGTTAGGTGAACAAAACTATTATACTCTATAGCAACAAGAGTATAAAAATACCAAAACGCAGGACGAACATCAGTTTTTATGGGAAAATTAAATTGTCGTGTTTAATATTTTCGTCGCAATTTTTGAATATTATCTCACCACCTTCCTGGACTTCCACGAATATTTTAAGACTCAAATTAGTCGAATCGGTGCAGCCATTCTCGAGTTGTAGCGAGACACCAATTTATTTATATATACATTTGTGCAGATATACGTATACATACATATGAATACAAGTATGAATGAGGCGAAACCCTTACTAACCATATAGCCCTACAATTTACAATTTCTCAAAACAATAACAGCACTTATTTAATCGAAATTCTCTCAATAATAAATACAGAGAGTCATATGTCATCAACAATTTGGCTTAAATCAATATATGTAAAATACAATAATTTCTGTAAAGCTCTGAAGAATATGCTACATATTTCAAGTTAATCGCTTAATTGTAATCTATAGTATGTTTTAAAAGCAGCAAAAACAAAAATTTTTTCTGGCAATATAATACTAACCCACAAATTGCTTTCACATGAAATTAGCTCGTGTTTTCTGATGCGAATAGCAAGTTTAACAGACCGTGATATAAATTCAAGTAACTTATTCCTTCTTTGATAAATGGTAAACTTAAACAGTAATCATTTCGTTTTTGAATACTTTGAACATAGAACATTTCACTTGCTCAGAAAGATGGGTTTTTTATTGTTAAGCTATTTTTTAATACATGGATTTTGTAGTATTAACATATCTGGTAACTACTACATAGTAATAAATTCATTAAATTAAGTAACGTGTAAAATATTTTCAGAAGGAAGTTGTTTTCTACTGCATAAAGAAAAATGTTCCAGAACAATGCAATCCAGAAACGCTGGGGAAATAATTCCGAGCACATATTCACAAGCAACCGAATTAATGGATTTTCACAGGTTAAATTCATCAAATTATTTTTTTATTTATTTAACTGAAATATTTTATTTAGACGAATGCATCACAATTTTATGGTACTGAATTATGTTGCCAAAAATATGATTTATTTTTACAAAGGAACAATTTCTAATGAAGTCAACCGAGACAACTTCTGGCGTGATGGATATGATGGAATGAAAAATTCGGTTGAAGGCACATTAAATAATGTAGCTATGTTAAAATATAAATTATGGCTATTAAGGTATGTTGATCAACATAAGCAATCATCTTAAGTAAGACAAATTCCTTTTTATAAAGCAATTATAATAATCGCACTGGAAGATTTCGGCGATTTTCTAATGACTTTCATAACAGGCATCAGGAATTAGATACAATCAACATTACAGGCTACGCTTTATATCAACACCCACACAAATTTGTAAGTTATCAGAATACTAATAAATTTGATTTATTTTTTAATTTTTTCTTTATATATGCATATTAGAACAGGAGTGTATATTTAGTTCCAAAGCATACAGCGAGACATATTTTCTTAGATCCTGACGCAAAAACAAGAACCAGTAAGTTTTCTTTTTAGATATTAATTATGGACTACTAAAAAAATTAAGAAATATTCAACACATACAAGTATGTACATATGTATCAAATTATATTACAGAAATATTTATACCTGAGCGCAACATGTTACACAAGATAGTTTTTATTGTTTTCAACAACATAAATAATAGGGAGAAATATATTAAGAACATTTTAAGTAAGGAATTACTCAGAGCGGATGTCTGAAAAATTGTATTCGTTATTAAACAAAATAACCCATATTATAGCACAATCGTCGTAGCCCATTACCCTCTAGGTATATGAATGTTTCACACGTTTTTGAAACTGTTATTTCATAATACGAAACTCTCCAATTTTTCTTTCAAACACCTTTCCTGAATTGTACTGACTGAGATTGGTGTTCTTTTTGGTTTTTAAAACACCCCCTAACTCAGAGAAAAATATATGTTTGTTGATATGGGTTTGGAATGAGGTTATTGATAAAAAAATCACATCAAATTATAAGCAATTATAATAAGTTACAAGATTTTTGTTGTTATTCATATAAGTCGAACTTTCTCTACATTTGTACAAGAAGTATCGCTGAAGCTCAGTGATTAATTGAGGATTACACGGGATCTCACATTGAATGTTATATTTTCCTTGGTTTTTGAAAGAATTCTTCTATTATTTCATCAACTGACAGATTAATATTCCTATGAATATTCATTGATGCTAGACCATTAAGTCTATCTTGACCTGTCGTATTTCGTAAATAGGTTTTAATTCTCTTTAAACTTGCAAAACTTCTTTCCGGTGATGCTATTGAAACAGGCAATAACGCCAATATGCGTAAAATCTTGAAAACATTCCCAAAAGACGTTTTGTTCACTGCTTCTAAAGCTTCGAAAGCATTCCGAAAATGCTTGCCTGAAGTTCGCTGTTTCCACATTTTCACCTCCGCAAGATAGTTTTGTTTTGATCAGTTGATCACCCTTTCAGAAAAAGAAAATATTTCTCGAGCTTTTTTAGCGTCAAATTCGTACTTTGGGAAAAATACACAAAAATTTTCTAACACTGATCTGTGGTCAAGAAAGCGGCTTTTCAAGTGAGCAATGTAAGTATCAAGAAAGGGAATATAAAAAGCAATGCGATAGTATGCCTTAGCGTCGTTGTACCTTTATTTCTGTAAATAGTTTGGTGCATACTTCTTCAACGTTATTAATAATCAAAAAAAAGCTTTTTTCGGCATTTTGTCGCATTTCTTCGAACTCTTTTAAAGCGTCGTAATTGCCGGCTGAGAGGTAGAACGACTGCATTTACGGATTGCATTATGAAGCAGGAAATTTGTAATTCTGCAGCAGAAATCGCAGCGACGAGCTGAGAGGCCGTAGTTGAAGTCTCCGGATCCTTCCAAGTTCCGATTCTTTCTAATGATTTCATCACGAATGGATGCAATTCGATATATGTCTACACGGCTTCATGGCTTTCAGCCCATCTTTTTGGGCATACAGATTTGACAACGAAGCGCGCTGATTAAATTTGAATTTGAAAATTTTTACAAGTGTAGGGCAATGTTTTGCTCTTTGCGATTATTCAGTTCCATTTTTGTAAATTAATTAATTTTTGTGTCTTTGAAAATAGCAAATATGTTGCCGAGGGTCAATTGTGCAAATAATTCGCAGTATGTAATTACTATAAATTGGTACTTTACAGTGTCAGTAAACATCTTGTAAGAAAATCATGGTTTTCCTTATATGTGCTTTAAATGAAGAAGTTATTTTTTCGTTGCAGTTAATTAGCATCGAATTAAAGTTGTATTTGTAAGTAACGTTTCATCTTTCATAATCTTCCATATTTTAGTCAAGTTGCTAAAAATACGATATTAGATAAAAATAAAGTAAATGAACACTCTCGACTGTTTGTTGTCGAGAGTTTTCATTTACTTTAATACGACAAGGCCAGTGGATATACAAACATAATAATTGGATAAAAATAGTTTAACGACGTTTGAAATAATATTACGAAAGAAACTTGGTTGCGAAAATATTCATCAACAAGTTCTTTTTTAGTAATATATCATGCGCATTATTATACACCCGTGCGCACTATAACCTGCCCCTGCACACCATTTTACGTAGTACATGGTCAACATTACAAGCTCTTCATTATCACGTGCATAATTATTTGTCAAGTTGCATAATTAACTCATTCATTTCAACAGTATAATATGATTTTTCGCAATTCAACTATCCGTATACCCATTTTTGTGCACAAGACAAAACGTGTCCTATAAAAAATAAGTTGAGTAATAAAACTTTTCGTAAAATACGCCAACCTCCCCCCTCCCAAAAAATTTTTCTGGATCCGCCACTGTTCCTTGGCACCTATGGCTGCTATTACAGGTGGGTGGAACTGGATCATTTTCATGCACACGGAACGCCATTAAATGAAAACAAAAAAATTGCCTTAACTACGCGACATAGTAAGATACGAGAGAGTTAGTTAGTTAAGCGAACTGAATTAGAGAGGGATACCTGTGGTTGATCTATAGATCGAACTTGCACATCTTCGTATTTTTTGTTACTAATAGACCTTTAAAAGTGGATCGAGAGTTCCTCATAAATCGGCAGTCTTTTAACCCTTTCACCCCTGAGTTTTTTTTTCGAAATCAGGCGGGGTTTTCATCATTACAACAGCAAATAATGTAGTATGACTAAAATATAAGATGTTTGGCATACCTGAAAAATCGGATATCCTTACGGTTATCCTGGGATATATAATCCCAATAACATTTATAGGTGGGACGCATAAGTCCCAATAATACCAAAAGGAACAAAAAATTAAATATCAACTTCTAATAAAAAATAATGGATTTCACTGTTTATTCATTTTTCCTTTTACAAATTTAAGTCACTTGTGAAAAGAAGCAAAACATTTAAAACATAAAGCGTTGTTGCATCCAGAACAGACGTATTTGGTTCTGGTTTCCTTATTTTGTGAAGTGCAATGAACGCATCGGCGACGAGAAGGCTGTTCAATAGGAAGATGATCGCCAATATTTAGACGTTCAGTTCGTGATCGCTTTGCTGGTCTTCCCCCACATTTTTGTGTTGTGAGCTTTTTGTGCTTTATTCCTTCAGCTGAATGAGCGAAATTTTACGGCGTTGACGTTGTGTATATATAATCCAAGCGTTAACCACAGCTAGCATAAAAATCTTGTAAAATAACTTTTTCCACCATTTTTGCGACTTACGATTCATGTCGTATATTGCAGCCTTCTGATCTGATAAGTCTACGCCCCCCATTATACGATTGTAGTCTGCAATAGCTAGTGGACAATCAACTTCTAATTTAGAACCATCTTTTTGTTTTCGGCTAACGTTAGATGAAAAACCTATAAAACGCTAAAACAACATTTTGCTCAAGAATGTCTGCTGTCAAGTTTTCTACAACTCGTTCTCCCAGAGTTCCTTTCAGATTAGAGGATGTGTCTTTTCCAGTATATACATTCAAGTCATAAGTGTAGCCTGTTTTGGCATCACAGCGCAGCCATAATTTTATCCCTCTCTTTATTGGCTTCAAAGGCATATACTGTTTCAAACTTGAGCGACACTTGAATTTTGCCATACACTCGTCTATGGATTGCGCACCACTTTCACTTCGCGTTGCTGGGAATGTTTTTTTATGCATGATACAACTTCTAAAACTTGACCGTCATCGTCATCCAACTCCGATTCAGAAGAAGACTCATCACCTGATTTGCTTACATATTTAGCGTTTGCTACAGGAACTTCCGCATCTTCGTCATCGTCATCCGATGGTTCATAGCTAGACTCAGAGGCACTAAAATCATCGGCCATATCGTCGCTATCCTCTTGTAAAAAATAATCAGCAATTTCGTTCTCACCCAATTTTTTCCTTGTAGACATCTAATGGTATAAACAAATATTGGGATATTATTATCCCACACAAATGCATTATTGGGATTATATGTCCCAATGTAGTTACAAATATAAAAAACTTACCTTTTTCAATCCAATTTGTTTCCAATTTCGAAGGAATTATCTTTATTCACACCTAAACCGTAAAGCAAGCGGAATATTACGAATAAAAACTGAACCAGATAGACGTTTCACATTGAAATACAACGCGTGACTGATAAAATTTCGCGAAATGTCTGTGCAAAATATTCGGTAACGAGAAATTGATGTCAATAATAACGGAATGCGGTTACTGATCATCAAAGAAGTCTTCAAGGCTTTATTGGGTACATTTCAATGCGTAATTGGATCAAAATTAAAAGTTATACACATGTTTGAAGTTTGCTGGGACATATTGTCCCAGTAGGGGCGAAAGGGTTAAGCTAACCACAAATTTACTAAGGTAGTTAAACTCAATCTTAGTAATTTCGCTATCTTCGACAAAAGCTTGTCCATCGAGATATTTTAATCTCACTCTGTCAATAGCTGGGGTGAGGTGATTCCACCTCGCATCCCTCCATACAGCTTTGGCAAAAAGCCTCCAATAGAATATTTGGAAGCACCGCGTGTAAACCTATTGTATACTCGTAGTATATTGTTCAGACAGAACACCAACATATGCGGAGAAATTGGCTTTGCTAAGAGCCAGTAGTTCGGCCAATGCTTGCTGAGCTCACTGGAGGTTAAAAGGTTCAGCGTCAGAACGCAATATGAAAACCAACTACGCACGATATTACTAATTTTGAGCGCGTAGTGAAAAAGCTCACAGCATCCCTTCTTCAGCGACTACACGCCGTCTAAAACTCCCACACAGGAGGAGGTGCTAAGAAGGAACCGCCAGGTTCTGCGATGCAGTGACCTATATTGTTGGGAATACAATAGAAGTGTTGAGGGACTACAGCGTGTACCTGTACGGAAAACTCCATGTCCTTAGCGTCCCTAAATCGAAAAGAAGTCTTTACCGCCAAGGACGACCTCTTCTTTTCCTTAACTGGCGTAGACAACGATTACGAGGTTATAGCCGAGTTAACAAAAGCGCCAGTCGACTTTCCACCTTGGTTTTCCTACGGAGTAAACGTTTTCCTCTTCCTCTGCTTCCCTCGGTGGGTACTGCGTATAATACTTTCTGAGCTGGAGCGCTTTCGTCCAATCGGACGACATGACACACTTTCCGCCGTCTTTTAATTCGCAGAATTATGACATGCTCGTCGTATATCTCATAGAGTTCGTCGTTCCATCGAATACGATACTCGTCGTGGCCAATGCGCACAGGTCCATAAATCTTCCACCAAACCTTTCTCTCCAAAGCAGCACCTGCTACCAAAATTTATTCTGCGTTGGATTTCGAGGTTGACGTTGTTGTTGCTATTAATGCTGGTTCCGAGATAGACGAAATTATCTATGACTTCGAAATAATGACTCTCAACGCCAGCAGCTGTATACATCGTGTATATATCGTGCTGCCGTTGATTTTCCGAAAACCAATGGTTTCGGTGGCAGCTGTACGTAAAGAGCTTTAAATGTCGTCCCACAGTTTCTTTATACCGAGTTGCTGACGAGAGCTCTCAGAGAGCAGAAGTGCAAGTCGAGTAGGAAATCGTTCGGTAGTCTGTTGTCGTTGCAGCTTCTTGATGTCAACCCTTCCTTATGTTTGTTGACGTGCCTTCTTTGTTGCACAAAGGCAGGTGCGTCATTTTTAGGAAAAGCACGATTTCAACATCGTGGCGGGGGCAGCTCTCATATGTGCGCTCCAAGCGTTCATACAAGGCATCTTTGATCACATCGTTCTTCGAACTTTGCTTTGATGCGGATTGCAGCTAGCCGTTCATCTATCGGGGTGAATGCCAGGGTTCGCCAACGGAGCGTTTCTCCCACCACGAATCCCACATTGAATTTGCGATCCTCTGTATGGCCACTGTAGCAAATATCACAAGGGCCTACTCGTCTCAGTCCTTGTCCCGTCCTTCACATTTCTTGGAGGGCTTTGATGTCAGCCTTTATTTTCACGAGGACATCAACCAGCTGGGCAGCGGCACCTTCCCAGTTATGGGACCATACATTCGAGGTGCATGCCCTTTCGTTTGCCATTGTCGTCATCAAAAGGAGGGTTTCTCCTTCAAGGCTGATGTTTTCTTTTCATAGGGGGCGTTTTTTAGGTGGCGAGTCCCACACCCAGCGCGGAACCATGCGGAGGGATGGTTCACGCAAGTGAGGAAAGTTCTGTGATCGCCATTCACTTTGGAGTGGCCAGAAACGATTCTTTTACACATGGCTCAAGCAGCTCACAACTTCCGGTCTTTGACCAAGTATCCTCTGAGTAGCCTTAGAACATCCGTTCGAAGGCGAGCTAAAGCGAGAAGGCGAAACATCCCCTGCATAGGATTGTTCGCTGGGTTTGGGACCCGCCACGTAAAAAGCCCCCCCAATGAAATTTAAACGACAGCTGATTGACTTCGCCGGGGCCCGAAATATGGTTATCTGTAGTACTAGATTCCAGCATAAGACGATTCATCAAGCTACCTAGCTGTCTCCGGATCGAAAAACTACCAACCAGATCGATCATGTTGTGATAGACGGAAGACACGTCTCCAGTGTTTTAGATGTGCGTGCGCTCCGAGGTCCTAACATCGACTCGGACCGCTATCTTGTTGCAGCCAAGATTCGCACCCGCCTCTGTGCAGTAAAAAACGCATGCCAACAAACACACGGAAGGTTTGACGTCGAGAAGCTGCAATCACAACAGACAGCCGAACGATTTTCTACTCGGCTTGCACTCCTGCTCTCTGAGAGCACTAGTCAACAACTCGGTATAAGGGAACTGTGGGACGGCATTTCAAATTCCTTACGTACAGCTGCAACTGAAACCATTGGTTTTCGGAAAGAGCAAAAGAACAGCTGGTACGACGAGGAGTGCCGTGTCGCAGCGGAGAGAAAACAGGCTGCCTACCTCGCAACGTTACGATCGACCACGACACGTGCGGGATGGGATAGATACCGAGAGTTGAAGAGGGACGCGAGACGCATTTGCAGACAGAAGAAGAAAGAGGCCGAAATGCGTGAGTACGAAGAGCTTGATAAGCTGGCCGACAGGGGTAATGCTCGAAAATTCTCCGAAAAAATGCGGCAGCTTACAGAAAGTTTAAAAACCAGATGATACTCTTGTAGAACCCCCAAAGGTGATATAGTCACCGATGTCCAGAGCATGCTTAAATTATGGAGGGAACACTTCTCCAGCCTGCTGAATGGCAGTGAACGCACAACGCCAGGAGAAGGCGAACCCGATTCCCCAATCGATGACGATGGAGCAGACGTTCCATTACCCGACCATGAAGAAGTTCGAATAGCAATTACCCGCCTGAAGAACAACAAAGCGGCGGAGGCCGATGGATTACCGGCCGAGCTATTCAAACACGGCGGCGAAGAACTGATAAGGAGCATGCATCAGCTTCTTTGTAAAATATGGTCGGACGAAAGCATGCCCAACGATTGGAATTTAAGTGTGCTATGCCCAATCCATAAAAAAGGAGACCCCACACTCTGCGCCAACTACCGTGGGATTAGCCTCCTCAACATCGCATATAAGGTTCTATCGAGCGTATTGTGTGAAAGATTAAAGCCCACCGTCAACAAACTGATTGGACCTTATCAGTGTGGCTTCAGACCTGGAAAATCAACAACTGACCAGATATTCACCATGCGCAAAATCTTGAAAAGACCCGTGAAAGGAGAATCGACACACTCCACCGCTTTGTCGATTTCAAAGCTGCTTTCGACAGCACGAAAAGGCGCTGCCTTTATGCCGCGATGTCTGAATTTGGTATCTCCGTTAAACTAATACGGCTGTGTAAACTGACGTTGAGTAACACCAAAAGCTCCATTAGGATCGGGAAGGACCTCTCCGAGCCGTTCGATATCAAACGAGTTTTCAGACAAGGTGACTCCCTATCGTGCGACTTCTTCAATCTGCTTCTGGAGAAAATAGTTCGAGCTGCAGAACTAAATAGAGAAGGTACAATCTTTTATAAAAGTGTTCAGCTTCTGGCGTATGCCGATGATATTGACATCATTGGCCTCAACACCCGCGCCGTTAGTTCTGCTTTTTCCAGGCTGGACAAGGAAGCAAAACAAATGGGTCTGGCAGTAAACCAGGGCAAAACGAAATATCTCCTGTCATCAAACAAACAGTCGTCGCCTCCGCGACTTGTCTCTCGCGTCACGGTTGACAGTCATAACTTTGAAGTTGTAAACACCACCAACAATGTCAGCCTGGAAATCCAACGCTGGATTGCTCTTGCCAACAGGTGCTACTTCGGACTGAGTAGGCAATTGAAACGTTAAATTCTCCCTCGACGAACGAAAACCAAACTCTATAAGTCGCTCATAATTCCCGTCCTGCTTTATGGTGCAGAGGCTTGGACGATGACAGTAACCGATGAGTCGACGTTACGAGTTTTCGAGAGAAAAGTTCTGCGAAATAATTATGGTCCTTTGCGCGTTGGCCACGGCGAATATCGCATTCGATGGAGCTATGAGCTGTACGAGATATACGACGACATTGACATAGTTCAGCGAATTAAAAGACAGCGGCCACGCTGGCTAGGTCATGTAGTCCGGATGGACAAAAACACTCCAGCTCTGAAAGTATTCGACACAGTACTCGCCGGGGGTAGCAGAGGAAGAGGAAGACCTCCACTCCGTTGGAGGGACCAAGTGGAAAAGGACCTGGCTTCGCTTGGAATATCCAATTGGCACTACATAGCGAAAGGAAAACCGACTGGCGCGCTGTTGTTAACTCGGCTATAATCGCGTAAGCGGTGTCTACGCCAATTAAGAAGAAGAAGAGTATATTGGAATTATCTGTTAGGGTGTATTCAAGGGTTTCTAAAGTTTGCTTAGGTAGTTTCGAACTACAAAGATATATCAATATCAGGCTCTTTCTTGGGTAACTTGGTTAACTTGCCTTAAGTTGCAATTGAGTTTTCATACGCATTTTTTAATTTTTATAGTGACCGACCCAAATGTCACATTAAAATAGTCATTAGTATTACTTATACGCTTGCCTTTCTGAAGTACATAAAGTATGCTAAGCGTTTTTACGATGAGTGAAATTTTTCAACAAAACACATAGTTCCGATGAGTGCATTTCACCACAGCTAGCTAAGAAGGAGAAATCTTAACAGTGGCGGGTGAACAGAGCTGAGCATTTAATGAAAATTATGCTCAGAAACATGCATTGCTATTACAGACGTATGTTGGCCTTTTGCTTATATTTATACTCTCGCAACAATGTTGCTAAGGAGAGTATTATAGTTTTGTTCACATAACGGTTGTTTGTAAGTCCTAAAACTAAAAGAGTCAGATAGAGGGTTATATATACCAAAGTGATCAGGGTGACGAGTAGAGTCGAAATCCAGATGTCTGTCTGTCCGTCCGTCCGTGCAAGCTGTAACTTGAGTAAAAATTGAGATATCATGATGAAACTTGGTACACGTATTTCTTGGTTCCATAAGAAGGTTAAGTTCGAAGATGGGCAAAATCGGCTCACTGCCACGCCCACAAAATGGCGAAAACCGAAAACCTATAAAGTGTCATAACTAAGCCATAAATTAAGATATTAAAGTGACCTTTGGCACAAAGGATCGCATTAGGAAGGGGCATATTTTGACGTAATTGTTTTGGAAAAGTGGGCGTGGCCCCGCCCCCTAATAAGTTTTTTGTACATATCTCGGAAACTACTATAGCTTTGGCAACCAAACTCTATCGGGTCGTTTCCTTCAGGCATTTCCATATACAGTTCAAAAATGGAAGAAATCGGATAATAACCACGCCCACCTCTCATACAAAGGTTGTGTTGAAAATCACTAAAAGTGCGTTAACTGACTAACAAAAAACGTCAGAAGCACTAAATTTTGCGGAAGAAATGGCAGAAGGAAGCCGCATCCAGGCCTTTTCTAAAAATTGAAAATGGGCGTGGCGTCGCCCACTTATGGACAAAAAACCATATATCAGGAACTACTAGACCGATTTCAATGAAATTCGGTATATAATATTTTCTTAACACCCTGATGACATGTACGACATATGGGTGAAATCGGTTAACAACCACGCCCTCTTCCAATATAACGCTATTTTGAATTCCATCTGATGCCTTTTCTGTATAATACGAGTATATACATTAGGAACCAATGATGATAGCGGAATAAAACTTTACAAAAATACGGTATTTGAAAAATATGTAAATGACGTATAATGAAATCTCGGTTATCACTTTATCATGCGAGAGTATAAAATGTTCGGTGACACCCGAACTTAGCCCTTCCTTACTTGTTTTCTCTCCAAGAAGTTGCTCATTTGTCGGAATCAAATGCTTGTATGGGAAACTTCCTAATTTGACAAGATATATTTTCACGAAATTTGGTATATAATATATTTATTTTTCATAAAAATAATTAATATCGGAAGAAATTTTTCAGATCGGCTCACTATAGCATATAGTTGCCATACAATCTGAACGATCGGAATCAAGTTCTTGATGGAAAACTTTCACATTTGACAAGATATATTCATGAAATGTGGTATAGATTATTTTCTAAGGTAACAATGTAATCTCCGAAGAAATTGTTAAGATCACTTAACTATAGCATATATCTGCCATACAATCTGAACGATCGGAATCAAGTTCTTGTATGGAAAACTTTCACATTTGACAAGATATATTCTTGAAATTTTATACAGATTATTTTCTAAAGCAAAAATGTAATCTCCAAAGAAATGGTGCCGATCGGTTAACTATAGCATATAGCTGCCATACAAACTGAACGATCGGAATCAAGTTCTTGTATGGAAAACTTCCACAATTGACAAGATATATTCATGAAATTTGGTATAGATGATTTCTAAAGCAAAAATGTTATATCGGAAGAAATTGTGCAGATCGGAATCGAAATCGGAATCAAGAGCTTGTATGGAAAACTTTTGCATTTGACGTGGTATCTTCACGAAATTTGACATGGATTGCTGCTTAAGGTAATAACATTCATCACGTCACCCAAAAGCTCAACACCTTAAACAATAAGAACTACCTTTTTTCGCTTTCCAACGAAGGAATAAACCGTGTATATTTATTAGGCACAAGAAAAATCACAATTTTT